>NW_025967356.1:0-25000 GCF_021869965.1 Rhincodon typus
GCTTGTCAGCTTTTATTCAGCTGTCCCTTTTGCTAATGAAGGTAAGATGTCTGGTTCTCCCATCTCCTCCCTTTGACCACTTCAAAGGACTACTCCAGTGTCTGGGGAGACAGAAACACAAAGCTGTTAGAGGAAAAAGGGAGGAAAGACCTGGGAGATGAAAACCAGTAAAGAAGAGAAAATAGAATCGGAGTGAGGAAACAGAGCTAGATAGATAAAAGAGCAAACTTGCAACTGTCACTGTTGATGCTGCATGAGAAACGGAGTTGTTTTGAAAGGCTGAATTGTTAAAACAGGCAGATTTGCTCAAATTTGTTGAGGGGTGATGATTGGTTTAAGTGACCATTGAACAAAGGCTTGCAAGTAGACCTTTGATATCCTTATCATTGTTTTGCTTGTTGTGGCAAAGCATGTAGATGTTGTTGCTGAACAAGTATTCTTGCTGCATTGAAGTGTTGACATAGTGCATTCTTGTGCTCTCAGCTCATTCTTTCTCTATCTCTAAACTGTGGAACCTCAGTCTTTACATTCAGTGAAGATTGTAAGCTTTTAAAACATAGTTTACGAAATCACTGCTGTTTGGCTGCCTTAGTCTATTCAACTTGGTCTGTCCTACAGTATGGAATGTGGGTCCTTCACTAAGGTTTCTCATTAAGAACAACATGGAGCACCCTGGTTGCATTTTAAAAGGATAGCTTGCTTCTATTAAGGATGCTGTAGAAATGTTGAATGACCTAAGTTCTGAAGAATAAATGTTTGCCACACATCTCTGGAGTTGGAAATTCTGCTAGTTGAAATCTTTTGAATGTTTTTGAGTTTTTTTTTCCAAAACCTGGGATCTCTTGCTTTACATTATTGCAACAGATCTGCCATGTTCTGTGAAACCATACATTTAACACCATCTTTCTAAGCTAAATTTGAGAAACTAAAAAGAGGTGGGGCCCCAGGCCAAATAAGAATTGAGAGGACATTAGATGAATAAGTAGTTTGTTTATCCTGGGGTCAGTTTTGACAATAACTCTGAGCTGTTAAGATATTTTTTAAACTATCAAGACTTGCATAGAGCAGTACCATAAACACCTATTTGGCAAATGATGTCATTAATACTCAAATATTTATAGATTTTATCTTCCGTCATAGGATGTAAGCATTGCCCTTGGTGTTGAACTGTTTTTGTGAACTGCTGCAGTACATGTGGTGCATGTACAATCATCACTTGCTGTAGCTGAATACTAACTTCTTGTGATTCATGTACCAGGACACCCAGATCTGCAGAATTCTGCCGTCTTTCCTCATTTTAATAATTTACTGTTTTTCTATTCTCCCTGCCAAAGTGGACCATCTCATATTTTCCCACAAATATTTGCACTCATTTAAGAAGTTTGCAAAAGAAGAAAGATAGCTTACGTGCTCATCATAACTTATTCATCATAGAACCCCTACAGTGTGGAAGCAGGCCATTCGGTTCATAGAGTCCACATCATCCCTCCCACCTAGACCTATTCCCCATCCCTCTAAGCCTGCATTATCCATGGCAAATCCATTTAGCCTGCATATTCCTGGACTGTGGGAGGAAACCCAAGCACCGGGAGGAACCCACACAGACACGAGGAGAATGTGCAAACTTGCCAAAGGGTGGAATCGAACCTGAGTCCCTGGTGCTGTGAGACAGCAGAGCTAACCACTGAGCCACCATGCTGCTCCATTAATCTACTACCTGTGTTAGTCTCTTTGATAAATTTGGGATAGGTTTGTCCCTGCATCCAAGTCATTGATATAGATTGCAATAAGATTAGGTCTCGGGTCTGATCCCCGTGGAGCTCCAATAGTTAAGCTTGCCAACTTGAAAACGACCCATTTTATCCATATGGCTGGCTTTCTGTTAGTAAACTAATAATCTCTGCATGCTACTGTATTAACCCCTACACCATTGTGTAGCAACCTATCAAATGCCTTTTGGAAATCTAAGTATATCACATCTGCAGATTTCCTATGAACCACATTGATTGTTACTTCCTCAACATGCCCTACTGAATCAGTCAGACTTGATTTCTCTTTCATGAAAGCTGTTGCTGGAAAAAAGTCAATTATAGTTATGGCTTCTGAGCTTGAAGTTTTGAAAAGGATACAGGGTGACTCTTTACTTAGGTTTGTAAGGTTGTTGATGAGGGAATATTGATGAATCTGCATTTCTGGTAGTTATAATAAGATTGTTTCAGAGAGTTCTTGTATCATGATATGTGGTTTTTGATTTTTCTTGCTTTATGTAAAAAATCTTGATTATTTTCTTTTCCTAAAAGTGAATTGGCAACCTTTTGTGAATATGCTCATCAACTGACCACCTTGGTAAAAGAACAACAAAAGTAAAGTTATGACTTACTATGCCAGTTTTCACTCTGAATCTGACATGCCCAGTATTACTGGATCAAAAACAAAGTTACTGGAAACGCTCAGCAGGACTGGCACCATCTGTGAAGGAAAAAAACAGAGTTAACGTTTCAGGTCCAGTAACCCTTTCTCAGAACGGTTCTGAGGAAGCGTCACCAGACCCGAAATGTTAACGCTGTTTTCTCCTTCACAGATGCTGCCAGACCTGCTGAGCTTTTCCAGTAACTTTATTTTTGTTCCTGATTTACAGCATCTGCAGTTCTTTCGGTTTTTATGCCCAGTATTACTATCAGCTGGGATCATAAAAGCCTAGAGCTTTTCATTTTTAAGATTGTTGAGATCAATTTTGTTTCTCTTGTAAGAAGAGCTTTCGTGGTCGTGAAGTAGATTTGCCAGTGCACCTGGTGAGGTTTCTCTTGCACGTGTCTGAGGCCCACTTAATTAACGACATTGATTTCTTTGTGAGCCCAAGCAATGCGCAAACTGCAAGCCTTTGGGAGTGTAAATATGGAAACAAGAAAAGTCCATCAAGGTCACCCTTACTGCTGTCCATGCATGGCTTCCTCGCTCATGAACTTCCTTGTATTCAGGATGTTTGTACCTTCTTTCAACCCTCAGGAGTACCAAGCAGATTTATTACTATTTCTATAGCTTTTATCGATTTCTTGGCAGGAATTAGCATAATTCCTTGTCAAAAAATATTGATTGACCTAGAATTTTCAGGCTGTCTATTTCACAGATCAGCTATCTTATCAAAAAAGAAAATTTCCTTAAATTTGATGTTGTCTGAAGCTTGCGAATTTTGTAGTAATTTAGTTTAGTTGAGTGCTTACAGTCCAACCAAAGTGGGGGGAAAAGTACTACTATAGCAACTTTTAAAAACATACGAATCCCACAGCATTTTACAATCAAATGACACATTTTGAAATGTTGTCACTGTTGTCATGTAAGAAACATGACAGCAAATTTATACACAGTAAGCTCCCACATGTATCAATGACCAGAGACTTTTTTTTATGATATAGGTTGTGTGGACAGCCGCTAATTTCAAAAACAATGCCATAGGATTGCTTACTGATATAAACTTTGTTCAAACCTAAATGTCCAAATGGTTTTAGTGTTCATGAAACCATTACCTAGCTTAACCTGTGCTTCAAAAGTTTAATCAAATTGCTCTTGAAAGCTTCCCTCAGACCAGAGATGATGATGAGGCAGGTCACATGTAGCCGCTGGGCATAATGCAGTGCTACTGCAAAAAAAAACCATTAGTTTATCTCTTCCATAAACACTTCCGTGATCTACTCCCTTTCCAACCCACCTATCTACTCCCTGGAAAGTTTGTAGAGGTCAGAAATGAGAAAATAAACTGAGACAGAAAAATATAGGAAGAAAAAAATGATGGTAAGATATACTATACAAAGTGTTTGATGTTTCAACCCTGCTGCTCGAGTGTCTGCTGAGAATACAGTTGCCCTGTTAAATGTGCGTATCGACAGCGATTTCAGATAGTTATGCTGTCATTTCTCTGTGCCTCAGGCTTTTTCCAACTAGCTATTGATCTTAAGCCAGTTGTGGTGGAGTGATGGCCTCTCAGGATATGCTGCTTTTTCACAATTGCTGCAAGTCCAGTCATGCAGAACTGATGAGCAGGAAAAAACATTTGAACCTTTTGGTGATGGGAGAGTACACTATTGATTTAGAATCTCTAACCTTGTCCTGAGCACTCCCCATGGAGAATGGCAACAATAATGATTTTTTTTTAGATTGAGAGTCTTATGTCCATCACTGTTTTAACTGTTTGAAAATATTGTGTAAATAAATTTAAGTCTTTTAAGCATTGTGTTTGTTTCTGATATTAGTTTGTAATGTTACATTAGTTCTGCACCAACACGTTTTTTAGTGTCTTTTACATGCAAAATGCCGCAAATGGAAATCAAGTGCATGTTAAGTTGTGAGTGACAGAGTAGAATATGACAGCCACTGCATCAAAAATATGGTTTTGACGTTTAAGTATATGTTCCAGGGAGTTAGATCTGAAAGCTTTGAATTGGGGCCAAGGGAGGGAAAGCATTTGTTACTGATGATTCAAAGGGCATTAGAGGAGATCTAAGGCTAGAGGAAGTGCCTACAATAGGTAGGCACAAGACTCTGGAGGGATTTGAAGAGGGGGACCAAAATTTTTAAGTTAGAAGCATTAGTAAGCAGGTACTCAGCACAGATGTAGAGTGATAGTGATAAGGTGCAGACAGCTGAGATTTAGATCTGTTGGAATTTGTGGAGGATGAGCAGCAGCTGTGTGTGTTGGGGAAACTGGTTGTCAAGCTAACGAAGGCACGGCTAAATTTTTCAGTAGCGGAGTTGAGCATTTTTGCAGTCATGGAACTGTGTAATCTTAGTAGTTAAAAGATGTGAGATTTAAATCTTGGCTCAGGTTCAAGCACAAAGTTGAGGTTGCACATGGTTTTGTTCCACGTGAGAGAGGGAGCAGGATCAAAATAATGGCAGTGGAAAGATCACTGAAAATTATTTCAGTTTTCCAAATATAGTGGGCTTGTTCTCCCGTGTTCAAATTGCAATTTTGCATGCTTAGTTCAGTAGCAATGCAGACATAATTCAAATGAATACAGAAATGAATGAGTTACAAAGTGATCAATAAGTATCAACTGCATCAATTTCTGTATGGTTGTCAGAGGAATCTGAGGAAATTAGCAAATGCACTGAATGTTAAAGTACTTGTGTCAATTCTTGTTTATTATGCCTTTTACCTGGTTGGCCATCCTTCCTACAAGATTGAGAAACATTTGGTTTTGTGGTCAGTGCTATGAGCCTTCTCATTCTAGTAAGAAACTCCTAAATTGAGTACCAGGTGAGGGGAGCATTGAACGTTAACAAAACCATTCATATTTGTTCCAGAATAATTAGTTTCTCACTAGATAAAGGGCAAAATGAATGTTAAATAGTTGTGTGCAAGAATTTCTGGGGGAAAGAATTGAGTACGGAATTGAAAATGACACTTTCCCAAAGATCTTGACCTTAATCCAGCTCTTGCAGTATCTTAAAGAGAATGTTTCCAAATTTTCTGTCTGTGACCTCTTTTAAAGTGAATTGTACAAAGGTCCAGAGCATCTAAATAATTTTAGTTAATTAACTTATCATCTTCACCCTCTCTGAATTTTCCTGAACCTACTGGTTCAGCAATTTATTGATCAGCAGACCATTGATACTTAACCTTGAAGAGAGAGGGCAAGAAAGGGAAAAATGCAATTATAAAAGGCAAATTTCACTTCACAGAAGGACATGAATGATGTTAATGCTGCCAGATGTGGGTCTCGTCTTGGAGCTCAGGTAATCTTCCAAATAAATTGAAATTTAATTCTGTTCTACAGTAGGCGTGTGGAGCAAAGGATTCTTTTTGTGTGGTGAATGGATTTTAAATACAAGGTCATTATTCAAAAGGTCAAGAGGTTGACCTCAAAGCTCCAGTGGCTTTAAACATTAGCTCTCATTTCCATTTTCGATGACGAGAATGAATGATCGATGCTATTTTTTTTTCTCTGTGACAGCCTCGTGCTGGGTAGGACTGAAATTATGAAGTGTTGGTGAAGGACATGAGTGAACTACCATGTAATTAAAATAGAGGGATTGGGGGTGGGGTGGGGGCGGGGGTGGTGGTTTGGTCCCTATTACTGCAAATCCATTACTAGAATTTCAAATGCGTATGAATTATTTCAGTAGGGGTGCACTTGAGCACTAATGCTTTACTTAAATCATGACCAGATAGGAAAGGTTATGAACATTAAATGTGAATAGATTCAATGACACAAAGAAGAGCTATCGAATTTGTTTGGTGAACGGTGTTTCCTTTCCCATCTTGCAACAAAATATGGACTGATTAACTGCCTTACATTTGATGGTAGCTGAATAGCATTTGTTAAATCTACCTTCTCCCACTCATAACTAAAAATTGGGCTCACCCATACAAAAGACCCCTAGCCTAATTTGCTTCACACTCCCTTCAAAATTGCTGATGGATTGAGGAAAGCCAGTAAGTCGTCATCACGCTCCACAGCAGTACTGACACAATCTGGAACATTTAGAATTAGTCCTTGTGCCTACTTTTCTGTCTTTGCTCCTCACACACTATCTCCACTAACTATTGGAATACAGAATTTTGCAGCAAACTTTCTCAAAATGCCCTCCTGTCAATACCATGCTGAGAGACAGGCATCTCAGAATGCCTCAGTGAAATATAATTTTTAGGTAATTTAAATAAGCAACACCCCCCTTCAGCTCCTCTATTCTTCCTGTCAAAGTGCATCACCTCACAATTTTCCCACATTACATTCCATCTGCCAAGCTTTTGCCTGCTCGCTTAATCTGCCTTCTATCCCTTTGCAGACTCTTTTTTGTCATCTACATAATTTACCTTCTCACATATTTTTGTGTCATCCAGAAACTTGGTTATAGTACATTCGCTTCTGTCATTTAAGTCATTGACATATATTGTAAATAGTTGTGACCCAACACTCATCCCTGTGGCATTTCACTAGTTACAGTTTGCCCTCCAGAAAATTGGCCCCTTATCCCATGTCACTGGCTTTTATTAGTTAACCAATCATCTGTTCATGCTAATGTACTACCCCAACATGATGGACTGTTACCTTATGTAGCCAAACAAAGAGTCATTGAGGTGTACAGCATAGAAACAGATGCTTCAGTCCAACTCCTCCATGCTGATCAGATATTCTACATTAATCTAGTCCCAATTGCCAGTATTCGGCCTGTATCACTGTAAACCCTTCCTATTCACGTACCCTCCACCACCACCTTTGGCAGCTCATTCCATACACACCAACTTCTGCATGAAAAAGTTGCCCTTGGTTCCTTTAAAATCTTTCCCCTCTCGCCGTAAACCTATGCCTCCTAGTTTTGGACTGCCTATCCTGGGGAAAAGACCTTAGTTGTTCACCCTATCCTTGTTGTTCACGACCTTAAACTTCTTTATGGTCACCCCTCAGTCTCCAACACTCCAGGGAAAATAGCCCAAGCCTATTCAGCATCTCCCTATAGCTCAATCCCTCCAAACTTGGCAATATCCTTAAATCTTTTCTGAACAATTTTCAAGTTTCAGAATTTCTTTCCTGTAGCGGGGAGACCAAATTAAATGCAGTATTCCAAAAGTGGCCTAACCAATGTCCTGTATAGCCACAACATGGGTCCTAACTCCTATACTCAATGCACTGACCAATAAAGGCAAGCATACTAAACGCCGTCTTCACTACCCCGCATACTTGCGACTCCACTTTCAAGGAACAATGAGCACAGACTTTAAGGTCTTTTTGTTTGACAACACTTCCTGGACCTTGCAATGTGGCACCTCATTAAATGCCTCTAGAAATCCAAACATATTACATACACTGTTTTCCCTTTATCTATCCTACTTGTTGCTGCCTCAAAGAATTTTGATGAAATTTGTCAGATGTGATTTTTCCTTCATAAAGCCATACTGATTTGTGCTTCCTTAAATTATGTACTGCTAAATGCTCTGCTACTACATCCTTTATAGTAGACTCTAACTTTCTCCTGACTGACACACCTTTCATCAGCTTTTCTTTTGTGTCCGTGCCTTTTTGGAGATGGTTTTACATTGGCAGAATTCTAACCCACCAGCACTTTTCCAGAATTTAAAGATTCTTGTAAGATTATTACAAGTGTCTCCATTATCTCTGTAGCTACATGCTTTAATATTGTGAGAACCATGTCTTTTTATTTTTGTCTTTAAAACCTGTGGACTGAAAGGAGAAAGAACTGTTTTGGGGCAAAAAAGCAGGAATTTACCAGAATGGCTGCATAATTTCATGGAAAGGAATTTGGTACCTATTGTGAACTCTGCAGGAACCCACGGTCACAAAAAGTCATGTGCAGATGATCAAAAGCTGATTGTGTACACGTGAAGCTGATAGGTTGTCAGCTAACCAGGACACTTGGAACTAGAACAAGTTAAAGTCACAGAGGGAAAGAATGACAGAAGGCAATGCTGTTATTCTCCCAGGCAGAAGCTGACTGTCCTCTACAGTTTAAAAAATCTCTGTTTAAACATGAAGAAAACCAGGTACCTTTCCTGCAGCAGTTGCTATGAGCTATGACTTTTGAGATGATAACTCGGACATTTTCCAAGTGAATTAATTACTTTGCATTTCTTAGAAATCAGTGGAGCTTCCAGAGAGAGACATTTGAACGCCAAGGGCCTGGCTAGCTGGAGAATGATCATCTCCATGTCGGAACCTAGAAGTAAAGACAACTGAACTGACTTTCTAGTTCTTTTTTTCTACCTCCACCCATAATCTGTTTTCCCTGTGTTTGTGTGTGTCTAAGTGAAGGTGCAGTTTATAAAGGGATTAGAATTTAGTTAGTTTATATGCCACTGGTTTATACCTGTTTACCTATTGTAGCTATTGTTTGAGGACTTGCGCTGAATAGTTCTTGTTCAGTATAGAAACCTGCTCTATGCCTTTATCAACCTTGGCCTGGTAAATTGAGATGCTTTGTGATCCTTTAAAAAAGCACGTTACTAGTTATGACTTCTGGAATAGCAGGGCTTGATTTAGGATTAGAGACAAACTGCAGCTGCTGGAATTCAAGGTAGACATACGGGAGGCTGGAAGAACACAGCCCAGGCAGCATCTGGAGGAAAGGAGCAGTCCTGGAGACGGGTAATAGCGAAAACATTGGGAGACGGGTAATAGCGAAAACATTGACTGCTCCTTTCCTCCAAATGCTGCATCTCCTGCTGTGTTCTTCCAGCCTCCTGTTTGTCTACCTTGTTTATGATGCTTTACCCCAGTGTGCTTTAACAATATCCCACGGTACATCCTATCAGGTCCAGAGAACTTTATGGTCTTTACCCCTGTTAGTTATCCTGGTACTGTTTTCTGTTAGTGATAGTTATTGTCTTTACTGCCTTATCCTTTGCCCCTCTATTGTTTACTAGTTTTGGAGGGCAGTTAGTACATTCTACTGTGGAAATAGATGCAAATTATTTATTCAACTACTCTGCCATTACTGGGTTCCCCTTTATTATTTCCCCAGCCTCGCTGTCTGAGCAGCCTATAACAGACCAGTGGCCACACCCAGATTCTTCGTATTGTGCTGTGTTTAGATGCTTAGTGGGTGAATCTATTGAACTAAGTGACAGAAAAGCCAAGCTGGCAAAAATGATTGTTACATCAAGTGATGAATTAATACATGGCTTCTTTATTTTTTTTTAAAAAGTGTGCCTTGTTTTATTGGTCTACAAGTATGAAATCTAATCTGTATTATATATTGAATCTTATTTAAATCAAAGGAACCTCAGCACTCTAAGGTCTATATCATGAGCTTCTGCAAAGATCAAGGTCACTGAATACTGCTTGAACTTCTACTGTATTATTGTTTATTGTGATATGTCCCTGATCTGCTAAAATTATTCTACCACTCTAAGTAGATATGCTTTGCAATATCCTGTCAAACACAGTAGATTAGAGTTGTCTGTTCTTGTCCGGATAGCCCAAAGAAAGACAAAGATTATACCATCATACAATACAGGGAACGTTACTGCCTCCAGCTTCTATGCATCAATTCAAATAACCAAAGGTCTGTGCATATTGAGAAGGTATGTTGTTTGAAGTAGTTCAATATCGGCAATTTAAATAATGAGCCCTGCCTGGTGGCTTCAAACTACCCAGGCGATAGATTGTGATTAATCATTTATGTTAATCACTTTAGACTTGACACACATTTCTTGTTGGTGACTTTTTTTTTGTTTCAAAAAGAGCAAAGTGTGGTTTATTTGTCAGTGCTCTGAGGTCCTGCTGGATTTTTATAATGTTAATAAATTTACCACAAATTATTAATATTGATGTATATTCAGTGCATCATGGTGACCCATTCAGCTGGCCCAGCTTTAAAATAAAGCATTTTGAAACGCAAAATGCGATACTTTTGAGGACATGCACAACAACGCACCGAGAAACAACCCTGTTTGACAGAGCTTCATTTTAGATAAACCTACATGGGATGCTGGACAACATTGGATGGCACGCAACTTGTCAGTGTTTCTGAACTCATAGGAACCGTTCTCCAAATCTTATTTTCGTGGTTTTCTGAAATGCAAAAAGCTATGTTTTCTGCTATCATGTGCTGTACCTTAAATAAAATCTAAACATGCCTATAACAACAAGGGTTCCATTTTAAATTGCATCAGTGATCACAGTTAAACGAGCCATGGAAATGATTGCTAGGTGCTCATTAAGTAGTCAAGTTTGCTTCCAGTTATCAAATGCACAGAGGGACACCAGAAGTAACCTTGGCAAACAAGTCTGAAAGAGAATTGGAGCAAACATCAAATGACAGACTAAGATGAGGCGAGATAATTAATTATAATCATACTCTTATCTGAATGAGAGATGCTGCCAATAACATTGGGTTAAGCAGGAAGGACTATATCGACTCAGCCATGAGGAAAGCAGTTTTTACATAATATAAGTCAGAAAAGGATTAGTTTTTTTTATTATTCCAAGTAACTCCAAACATCACTGACTACAGTTTCCTTGCACAGCTCAGTATGAATGATTTACTTTGTAAATTTTCCCTTAGAAATTAGGTTACAGATTTTAGACCATAACAAGACAACAAGACACAGGAGCAGAAACTAGGCCATTCAGCCCATCGGGTCTGTTCCGCCATTCATTCATGGCTGATAAGTTTCTCAACCCCCATCTCCTGTTATCTCCCCATAATCCTTGATCCCTTTGACAATCAAAAACCTATCTAACTCTGTCTTAAATATACTCAATTACCTGGCCTCCTCCGCCTTCTGTGGCAGTGAATTCCATAGATTCACTACTCTCGGGCTGAAGAAGTTTCTCCTTATCTCTGATCTAAAAGGCTTTCCCTTTACTCTAAGACTGTGCCCTTGGGTCCTAGACTCTCCTACCAACAGAAACATCTTTCCAACGTTCACTCTGTCCAGGCCATTCAGTATTCTATAAGTTTCAATTAGATTCCCCCCTCATCCTTCTAAACTCCATAGAGTATAGACCCAGAGTCGTCAAATATTCCTTGTATGTTGAGCTTTTCATTCCTGGGACTTCTCTTGTGAATCTTTTGTGACATTAGCAGAATTTCTTAAGCGGCTTAACATTAAAATTGGACTTTATTTTAAAAAAAAACAAACTAGCATTGCTGCAGAACAAGACTTTCTTAAACTGGAAAATGAATGTTGCAAATTTGTATGGAAAACGCAATATTCAGCTGGGTCAGCACCTGAAACCATGACAATTGAATCCATGTACTCGTGAGAGCATAGCACAGATCTGAAAGTCAACAATGAGATAAACGATAGGATAACCTATTTTTAATTATGTCAATTGAAAGATGTATATTGGTCAGGACACTCGAAGATCTCCCTTGCTCAACTCTAATAATGTCATTGGATTTTTTTTTCCCCAAATGAATGGGCAGACGCTGTCTTGATTTAATGAGCCATCTGAAAGGCAGCGACTCCAACATTGTAGCAGTCTCTCAGCAGTCCATTGAGGTGTCAAATTAGGTTTTGTGTTGAAATCTCCAGCAAGAACTCCACCAACTGAGGCACAGTTGACACTCAAGTCAGAGAGAAAAACAGAAAAAGGATGTGCCAAACACTTTCGAAGATGCTTCTTGAATTGCTCCCAAAACCCATAGGCTAAATGTTAACACTTTGGTAGAAAGCTTGACCGTTCCAGTCAAACCAAGTCAGGCCAAATCCTATGGCACTATCAAAATCACAATAAATTCAGAAGTGTGGGGCTGTTCAGTGCATCCATTCTGAAAGACTCTGCAGTCCCCTTCCATCATACCTTGGTTGGTGTCCTTTTCACTTCTTGATGATTTCATAACTGATGTCTCATATGCTTCATCCAGCAGTCTGTTCCATGTTTTAACTACATTGTGTGAGGTCGAATTTCCTGATGAGCTGGTTTATTTTGATCTGATATCCACTTATCTCATTCATTGTTCATTTTGAGGTAATCTACTGTGTACATTTCGTCTTTGATTACCTCTTTTCAAGGCTTAAGAGTTCAAGTTTCTACTGTCTTTTATACTTCAGTTCTCTGACATTAGGGATTAGCCTTGTGGCGCTTAACTGGATTGTCTTTAGTGATTAAATGTCTGTCTTGTGTCTTTGTGAACAGTAGAACCCACTGGTCTGTTTCAGTGTTGTCCCAGTCAGCAGTGTTTACCGTCAACTAATCTGTTTCTCCAGTTTGCACTTTACCAATTTGACTATATAATTCAACATTTCATTTGCTTCATCAATGCTGTTCCATAGTAGTTGAATATGATTAAGCAAAGCATTCCCAGGATCCATAGACACTGTTGACACTATTATCCCACACCATTAATAGAGGACTTGAGGGCATTTTTTCAAAACCTCTACATATAAATTTCATCTGCCATTCTACCCACTTCCATATTATCCCTTAGCTATTAAATAGTTACCACACTGCAGAGAGAATTGTCTCTTGTAATTTTGCCATTTTATTATTAAGGGTGAGGATCAGTCACTTACGTAAATTAAAACAGGCATTGTTCTAACACTGACAGTCCAAGTTCACTAATGGAAGCAGAAACCAGGTTACCAATATATTCTGGACTAATCAGATACCTCTGCAGTCTGGGAGCTGCGTTACTAATTCACCACCTTTTATGATTTGTGGTACAGACTGCAGTGTAATGTGAAACTAGGTCAGATTGTGCTGATTTTTGACAGTGATAATACTTGCATATATAAACGTACTTGTGGTAACTCACTGTTTCAGTTGCTTGCTGTCCAAATGAAAGGTTTTGCAACCAGGACCATATATTTTGAGCTTATTCAGACTGTGGGATGTCCAAGTTATGTGCGTACCACTTACCTGCCTCACTTGGCAAATATGTTGCCTGGAAATTATAATTTGGAGCATAACCTCCTGATAGCTAGGATGTTTTGAATATCCATTTAATTCTTTAACTGTCATTTCAGGGCATAGTTTACACTTGGTTATCAGGCCTTGGGAATTACCAGTTTTACTGCAGTTTCCTGTTTGTTATCTATATATCAGCTCAGCTGGTTGAATGGCTGGTTTGCAATGCCAACAGAATGGGTGCAATTCTCACGCCAGCTGAGGTTACCAATGATAGACTCTTCTGAATCTCCTCCCTCATCTGAGGCATGGTGAACCTCAAGTTAAACCATCCCCAGTCATCTCTCTTTAATAAGACAGCAGCCTGTACAGGTCTGGTAGGACGATAGAGACTTTACCTTGATTATATACTGAAGGTTACTCAATTTCTGTTGGGGTGCTTGAGTGTCCCTGTATATATCTCTAAATGTTAACCTGTCACTATTCCTCAACTTTTCTTTTTTTCCTCCTTATTGGTCATCTTGTGCTGATTTTGGTGCATGACTGATACTTACTGCTCCAACTTTGAGTGACCAATGACCAAGATATTAATGGTGTCAACGTCTAATCAAACTTGCGACTGTGAAGTGTAACAGACCAAAGAGACCTTACAGAAATTACAATTTTGTTGTAATCATAGAATCCCTACAGTGTGGAAACAGGCCCTTCGGCCCAACACGTCCACACTGACCCTTGGAGCATCCCACCCAGACCCATACCCCTATAACCCACCTAATCTACACATCCCTGAACACTACGGGCAATTTAGCATGGCCAATCTACCTAACCTGCACATCTTTGGACTGTGGGAGGAAACCGGAGCACCTGAAGGAAGCCCACGCAGATAGGGGGAGAATGTGCAAACTCCACACAGACAGTTGCCCAAGGCTACAATCGAACCCGGGTCCCTGGTGCTGAGAGGCAATAGTGCTAACCACTGAGCCACCGTGCCGCCCCATTTTAAAAGGCATTGAGCACCCACTGCCGTGACTTGGATTCGAAACGCAGTTGCTGCGGCCACAATGCAGAGTACTAACCACTATACGATCACGGCACCACACAGGAGATTTGATGTGGATGGGGGGAGAGGGGACTGGAGTTGGTGGATTAGGATTCCCCACTGTTTATAGTCCCGTTGATCACAAGGAAATGTAGTTATAGTTGGAGTCTCCTCATCTCTGCCTCATTGGGATACCACTTTGAGTGTTCCACTATTTCACTGAAGGCACAATGGATTATATGTTGGAATGTCATTCTCTAAGTCATGTTTCTTTGTAGCTGATTTAGGATTGACTATGAGCAAACCATTCAGCCAAAGGTGAGGGGAAGGGGGAATGGAGGAAACCTCTTAGAATAAGTTTAGGTTTTTACCCAACTGCAAAAAAATTAAGCATTCCATTTTGTGGCCAGTGTAACTCATATTAACAAAACAATGAACAGATTTTTTGACCTTTGTTTTCAATTTTTTTTTCCTCTTTTTGCTCACTCCTCTTAGGCCCCAAATGTGCTCAAATATCTGATTGATTGATTGTGCACTCTTCCTCAAAACACTGAGCGTATTACAGCTTATTTCCTCAGTGTACAATGAACTGTAAAGCAAATCAAATGCAAGAAACTGACAGTGGGATGTGCTGGGAAGGAAGTCTTATGGGTCCAATGACCAGTAGAATGCTGCTCAATGTGTGTGCTTGAAATGCTTTCAGCACCGGTGATGCCACACTGAAGATGAGGGATAGGATTTTAAAAAAAAAACTTACTAATGCTTGATAAAGTATACCAGCTAACTGACTGTTAGTTCTGTGTAATAATAATTGTTCATCAAAACCCAGTGCTGGCCTGTCAAAGTATTTTACCCATATAAGCCTATAAGAAACACTTTCTATTTTATTTCTGAAAGCAGGGACAGTCAAGGCTTTCGGCATTTCTGTCCCATAGAGCCCCCACACCTCTGCCTATTAATGCAGCAGAAATTCTCTTGGGCTATATTGTGGCAATATAGTCAGATGTTTCCATAGTAACAATTAATTATTCACTCTTTATGAAGCACAGCTGACACATCCTAATATCTCATTATATTTTTTCCACCTGTGCTGTAACATGTTTTGCAGATTTGTGTGGAATTTTTTAAAAATTCTGCCTGTTTATCATATAAATTTTAATAATGTATCAATTGTCCAAAGAACGTTTCTAACCTAATAGCGTTACATACTATACATTAATTTTCTATGGAAAGCAGCATGCTTCACATTGAATGACAAGTACTCCACGGTACTTTCGTAACATATTCAACATTTTTTTTTTACTTATTTACCCTTCCTCCTCTTCTAATGGCACCACTGCTTGCTGAAGTAAGATTCAGGCAGTCCTCAAGCATCTAAGTGAATTCTGACAGTGACAGACATCTCATTAGACTCTTCCCTGCCATCCATATGTGTCCAACCTGCTGCTGTGGATAGTCTGTTGTCATCAAAAGCAGGAAATTTATTAGTGTTTCCTGGTAATATCCTAGCTGCTGAAGCCAATTGCAGAACCCTAGCCACCTCTCAGTTGAAAAGCTTCACATGGAGCTTTGAGTTCTATGTTCAGTATTGCAGCAGAGGGTGCCTTCATCCACAGAGCCATTAGTGAACTAATATTGTAGAACCTTACGCTCATGCATAACTTGCAGGGTAATGCGCCTAAAAACTGGAACTGGTATTTTTGAACACTTTTTTATTAATGTTTGACTTTTCCTGGATTCCAGCGGATTACTTTCTATCACTAATATCTAATCATCAGGACAAGCACAAGCTATCTGGGATCCTAAACAAAAACCAAAAGAACTGCAGATGCTGGAAAACTGAAACAAAAACAAAAATTGCTGGAAAAGCCCAGCAGGTCTGGCAGCATCTATGGAGAGAAATCAGAGTTAGCGTTCCGGATCCAGTAATCCTTCCTCAGAACTGATGGTGGCAAGGAAATATTGGTTTTTATGCAGAAGATAGGATAGGGAGAGGGGTTCAGGAGGAAACGATAGGTGGAGATAGAGCGCAAAGAGAGAGAAGAACAGTTGGACAGACAAAGGCATATCCAAGGGCCCAAACACACCTTTCAGGTGAAGCAGCACTTTACCTACGCTTCACTCAATCCAGGCTATTATATTCACTGCTCACAATGTGGTCTGCTCTATATTGGAAAAAGAAGCATAGACTGGATGAGCACACCATCTGGGATCCTCCTGAGGAGATAAGGAGATTTATAGTATACATATATGGTTTGTGGTGTCTTAAAAAAAAATCAAGATACAGTAGATGTAAATATATCTTGTATCGTGTAGGGTACTACAACTGTGCTAAATGGTTGGATTTTGAAAAGATCAAGCAACTCAAGGCTGTGCAGCCATGAGGCACTCTGGGCAATCAGCAGCTGAACTATATTCCACCACTGTCTGTAATCTTGTAATGTGATATATCCCCTGGTCTATGATTACAATTAATCCAAGGATAAATGCAAGCTGAGTGAAGAGTGGAGAAGAGAATGCCAGGAGCAGCATCAGGCTCATGGTGAAAATACAAGCCAAGCAGTGTGCATTAGACAGAACAAAGTAATTATACAATTCCAGTGGATCAGATCTAAACAATTTGGAAATCAACCTTTCCTTCTCCATTGCGAGGCATACTTGTTCCTCCCTAGCATCTTAAAATAAAGACCTGTGGAGACTCCAGGCACCTTACCCTATTGCATTGAGATGATAGATGAGGGAATAGGCTGGAAGCATGTCCAGCAGCCACTGAATGGTCTGCAAGATCAATGAAGGAAAATAGATTTGATTCCCTAAAGGAAATTTTATAAAATTTATGATCGTTTCATGCCTGCAATTACTGAGACAAATTTTCAATTGCAGGTATATGCTGTTAGATCTCAAATCAGTCATGATCTCTTTAAATGATAGAGCAAGTTTGAAAAGCTTAATGGTCTCTTGCTGCTTTTACACTAATGTTCAAACACTGAAACTGGCAATTTCAGCTCTAAGTTCAACAAAGTTTGTGATTACTGTAATGTAATAATTAATTCTTAGTTTTCTCTTGATTTCAGTTTTGCAGAGCATCTTTCTTAGAAATGTCCCTTAATTAAATTCCTGGCTGAATGTTGCACAGTGCTTAATAAGCTGCTGCATCATCAGAATTGATTTCTTCTATATAGTTCATGTTTTTTTTTGCATCTCAGCAGTGTTGACGTGACAAAACAATTGATTGGAGATTTGTTCAATGCATAAACCACAAACTATGGAGAAGCAAATGTTGATGCTGCCATGGACAGTATGGCGCACAGAATGCTTCACATGGGTGAAGACACAATAGACAGGACTTTACTGTATAACTGCTTAGCACAATATCCTGTTCCTGTACACTGCCTCCTTTTAAAGACAGGGACCCATATGTGTTTTACAGTTGTATTAACTTATACAGCCAGTTTTGAAGTTTTTGGTACGTGCGCTCAGTAAAATTATGCAATTTCATCGTATTGCTGTGCCTCATTCTCCCTTGCAAAATGGACTTTTATCTGTTAAATTTCATCTTTCAATGTCGTCAGTCAGACCAGGTACTCCTGAAGATGTACTATTATCCTCATGTTACAACTTTACAGTTTTGTGCCGTCTGCAAATTTTGGAATTTTGCTCAGTGTACCTAAATCCAGGTCATTAATACACATCAAAAAGAGCAATCTTTTGGATTCATTACTGTATTAGTCCCAATTAGTCTGGGGGAAAAAAATAGCTGTGCACCACAAATCTTTGCTTTTCTATTTGTCAGTCAATTTCCTAGTCATGCAACCACTGACGCTTCAATTGCATCAGCTTCAATTTTAGTAAATGCGAGATTTTTTCATCTTTAAAATTTACAAAAAACCAGGCTATTATGCTCCTATTGTGGCATGCCGCCACCCCCCAACCCATCCTCCACCCCCATCCCCACCCTCCATCCCACATATCTCTTTTTCAACCCTTTGCCCCATGATGTACTTCCCACTACGCCAGTGTCAATGGCAGCATTCAGTAGTTTACCTTGAGTTAGAGGAAGGAGGAAGAACAAAATTGACATCAGGATATGGTGGCCTGTAACATGTGAAGACAGGGATTTGGTAATCCTGTGATTTTATTTGTAAATGCATTGAGTGGTCGATATTTGTTTATTTTTAGAAGCCAAATTAAGTTGTTTTTTTTGTTTTCCGTTTATAGTGCTAGGATAATATCATCACTAGTGCTGAGCATTTTATACTTGTGATTATGTTAAGGTTGGCATTTACAATTAATGGATGCTAATCATAATTTGTCAACGACAGCTTTTCCTTAGACATATCATTGGAGTGGACCTTTGGTAATGAAGGCCAATGTCAGGAGTGGACTAGGAGCTAATTGTAAAGGACAAGAAGTACTCATATTAGAGAAGTCATGTCACTGTAGGAAAAGTGGGTTATTACTGAATTGGCAGCCTCAGGGCTAACATTGGAACCACTGTTGTTTCTGAATTGCACAAATGACTACAATCAGAAGTTCAACAGAAGTCATAGAGTCAGATAGCATGGAAACAGACCCTCTGGTCATACTCAGTTATGCCATTTCGCCCTGTTGTAGGAAGGATATTGTTACATTGAGGAAGTGCAGAAAAGGTTTATGAGGATGTCGCTGACACTGGAGTGTTTGTGTTACAAGGAGAGGCTGGAAAGGCTGGGAGTTTTTTCGCTGCAGCATAAGACACTGAGCGGTGACCTTATAAAGGTTTTATAAAATCTTGAGGGGCATGGATAAGGTGTATTGCAAAGGTCATTTCCCTAGGGTATGGAAGTTCCAAACCGGAGGGTATGTTTTTAAGATGAAAGGAGAAATGTTTAAAAGGGACCTGAAGGGCAACTGTTTCACACCGAGTGGTTCATATGTGGAATGATCTGCTAGAGGAAGTGGTAGATGCAGGGAGAGTTACAAAAGACATTTGGATAGGTTTTTGAATAGGAAAGGTTAGTAGGATATGGGCCAGACACAGGCTGATGGGACTAGTTTAGTTTCAGAGCTCAAATGTTCAGGTGATAAACTAGGAGGGCGATAAACTTGCTCTGGAATTACAAATGAGTTGCAAAGGAAGTGTCAAGTCAGAACAGCAATGACTGATGAAAATTAATGCAGTAAAATGCTACACATGTCCAAGGAAAGTTTTTTTTATATATAAAAGTTGCTGGAAGAGCTGAACTCCAGAGGAATGGTGAAATTGACTACTCTGAACCTGGAGGCTGCGTTTGACCAAGCGTGACATCAAGGATCACTAGAAAAAGTGGCGGCAAGGGAATTGGGAGTTGAGGGGGGAAGGAAATTCTCCACTGCTTGAAGTCACATTAAATATAAAGGGGGTGGTACTAAAGAGATCTGGCTGACCTTCAGTACCAGTTGCTGAAAGTAAGCATGCAGATACAGCCTACAGTGAAGAAAGCAACCGGTACATGGAACGAGGATTTGAGTACAGGAGCAGGGATGTCATGTTGCAATTGTACAGGCCTGGGTGAGATCACGCCTGGAGTGAGGTGAAATTTTGATCTCCTTATCTGAGCAAGAATCGTAGAATCATAGAACCATACAGTACAGAAGAGGCCCTTTTGGGGCCAACAAGTCTGTAATGCCAAAAATACACAACAGCATGCACTATTCCACATTCCTGCATTTGACCTATAGCCTTGAATGCTATGACACTTCAATGCCTATCCAAGTACTTCTTAACGGTTGTGAGATTTCCTGCCTCAACTATACTCCCAGGCAGTGCATTCCAGAGCTCCATCACCCTCTATAAGATAAAGCTTTTCCTCCAGTCCCCTCTAAACCTCCTGCCTTTCATGGGACACTTGCCTTTATCAGTCAGGGCATAGATTATAAGAGCAGTGGGGATAAAGTTATCCAAAACTTCGGTTAGTCCACAGCTGAAGTACCTTGTGCAGCTCTACTATTGGAAGGATGTTGATGGCATCGGAGAGCGTGTACAGAAGATTTAGCAAGATGTTGACTTGGATGGAACACTTTTTTGTCTAAAGGCTAGATAAGCTCAGATTGTTTACTTTAGAGCAGAGATGGTAGAGGGTGCAACTTCTTAGAGGTGTATAAGATTATGAGGGGCATGGCAGAATTAGACCATTCAGCCCATCGAGTCGTCTCCTGTATTCAATCATGACTGACATGTCTCTCAATCCCATTCCCCTGCCTTCTCCCCGTATCCCTTGATCCCCTTACCGATCAAGAGCCTATCTATCTCCGTCTTGAGTATACAGCATGACTTGGCTGGGCAAGGTTGACAGAAAACAGCTATTCCCCTTAGTTCAAGTGTCAATAACAAGAAATTGTAATTTTAAAGTGAAAGGCTGGAAGTTAAGAAGGGATTTGAGGAAAGTGCCTTTCACTAAGACGGTGGGGATCTGAAATGCGCAGTGTGGGAGGGTAGCAGAAGTAGGAAAACGCAAACCTTCAAAATGAAGTTGGATGAAAACTTGCAGTGTCGTAACATTTAAGGCTATGGGCCAAGTGCTGGAAAGCAGGACTTGTGTAGATATAGCATAGTTTTGGTGATACAGATTCGATGGGTTGAAGGGCTCCTTCTTTACTGTATGATCCCATGATCATTCAGGACAAAACTGCCACCTGATTAACATTGCAAGCACTCAGTCCCTTCCACACCAATGCAGCAATGTGTACCATCTAAAAATTCCATTGCAGAAATTCACTTAAGGCTCTTTAGACAGCATCTTCCAAACTCAGGACCACCACCATCATGAAAGGCAAGGGCTGCAGGTACATGGAAACGCTACCACCTGCAAGTTCACCTCCAATCCACTCATTATCTGAAATTGAAATGTACCACTGTTTCTTCTGTGTCTCAGGTTCAAAATTTCAGGACACTATCCCATTGTGGCTTTATCTACATAAAATGGATTGCAGCAACTCGAGGACAGTCCATCACCATATTCTCAAGGGCAGCTAGTGATGGACAATAAATGCTAGTCCAGCCAGTAATGCACAGATCCTATTAATGAACTTGGACAAAAACAGTAAAGTAGCAAGGCTGGGGACTGGAAGCTGTTTAAAATTCAACAAAGGAGGGTCAGAAGTTTGATTAAGTTGGGAAAACTACAGTATGAAATTAAATTGCAATGAACGTACAAGTGGACTGTAAAAGCTTCCATAAGTATGTACAAAAGAACAAGTTGATGAAGACAAATATAGGCCCTTTGCAATCTTAAATTAGAAATTGATGACTGAAAACAAAGTGGCAGGGCAATTGAGTGGCTACTTTAGTTCTGTCTTCACAAATAATTTACAGAAATGTTCGGGTAGCAATGGTGTGTTAGGAGGGAGGAAATGAAGGAGATTAGTATTAGAAAAAAAAATTAGAGGCTGAAAGCTGGCGAATTTCCAGGTGTTGATAATCTACCTTCTAAAGAAGGTAACTATGGAAATAGTAGATGCATTGGTTGTTATCTTTCAACACTGTTTAGATTCTTGAACAATCCCGGGAAATTGAAGAATTCTGCAGTGAGATAGCTCACCATCTACAAGACACAAGTCAAGACTGTGATTGATGTAATCCCACCATTTAAAAAAAGGAGCGAGGCGGGAACTATAGAATAACAGAATAGTTAAACTAACATCAGTAGTAGAGAAAATGCTGGAGTCCATTACACAGGATGTGATAACAAGATATTTAGAAAATGCAATGGATTCTGCAAAGTCAACATGGATTTATGAAAGGGAAATTGTATTTGACAAACCTGGAATATTTTGAGGAAGTAACTTTTAAATAGATGAGTGAGACCCAGTAAATGTGATTTTTCAGAATGCATTTCATAAAGATGCAACTAAAAGTTTAGTGATGCAAACTCAAAGCAAATAGGATTGATGGTAGTATATTGGAATAGATTGGAAATTGCTTTGCAGACAAGAAACAGAAAAGGAATAAACAATAAGCACGGTGGCTCAGTGGTTAGCACTGCTGCCTCAGCGTCAGGGTTCAATTCCAACCTCGGGCGATCGTCTGGAGTTTGTATGTCCTCCTAGTGTCTATGTGGGTTTCTGCTGGGTCTCTGATTTCTCCCACAGTCCAAAGATATTCGAGTTAAGTCGATAGGCTATGCTAAATTACTCACTGTTCAGGGATGTGTAGGTTAGGTACATTAGCCATGGGAAATGCAGGGTTACAGCGATAGAGGGATGGGGTCTGGGTGGGATGCTCTTCGGAGGGTTGGTGTGGACTTGTTGGGCTGAATGGCCTGGTTCCATACTGTGGGAATTCTATAAAAAGTTAGTTTGACCTCAGTAGTGGGGAAGCTGCTGGAATCAATCATAAAGGAGATGACTGAACACTTGGAAAATCAAAGCTCGATTCACCAATGTCAGCATGGTTTCATGAAATGCAGGTCATGCTTGACAAACCTGCTGGAGTTCTTTAAGGATGTAACCAGCAAGGTCGATAATGGGGATCCAGTGAATGAGGTATATCTAGTCTTCGAAAAGGCATTTAACAAGGTGCCACATAAAAGACTGATTCCAGGGCTTAAGTGTAGAATATTTGGCCTGGATAGAGGATTAGTTGACTGATAGAAAGCAGAAGGTCGAGATAAATGGTCCTTCTCTGGATGACGAACTGTAACTAGCAGGGTGCTGCAGGGTTCAGTTTTCAGACCTTGACGGTTTACGATCTACATAAATGGTCTGCAAGCAGGGACACGGTGTAATGTAGTAAAATTTGCGGAAGTTACTAAAATAGGTGGAAAAGCAGACAGTGATGAGGAGATAAAGAATTTTCAGATGGATATTGATAGGCTAGGAGAATGGGCCAGAATCTGGCAGATGGTGTTTAATATGGATAAGTGCAAGGCTGTCCATTTTGGCCAGAAAATAAAAGGGTAAATTATTATTTAAATGGGAAGCAGATTCAAAGTGTGTCAGTGCAGAGAGATCTGGGCGTCTTTATGCATGAGTCACAGGAAGTGGGTATGCAGATACAGTACATAGTAGTTGTTGGTGTGTTTGCTGAGCTGGGACGTTTGATAACAGACATTTCCTCCCCTTTGTAGATGACATCCCCAGTGTTGTGGGGCCTCCTATGATGCGCTGTTGTCTTGTGTTGGTTCGAACTTTTATGGTCTGGTTTTTGCTGCTTCCATTAGGTGCTGGTTCTAGTTGTGCATTGTAATGATTGACTTCACTACAAAAGTGTATAGGAAATCCTCAAATACTGACCTGGTCTTATACTATCACAACAGCACCCCAACTCTCTTGAGGAGCTGTGCTAGGACCCTGTTCAAAAGGGCTGCTACACACTGCAACACAGCCGATCTGCAGAAGGAAGAAGAACACCTCTACAAGGTCTTCACCAGGACTGGATACCCCCGCAACTTCATCCACGGATGCCTAGCCAACAGACAACACAACCAGGACACACCATATATGAAAAACATTTCAAAACTGACAGCCAGACTACTCAGACCGCGAGGAATCTTGATAGCACACAAACCGGCAATCACATTAAGACATCAACTGACCACGATTCAAGACCCAATAGATACCATGCACAGGACGGAAGTAAGATACCATGCGGAAACTGCACAAAACACTACGTGGGACAAACAGGCAGGCAACCAGCAACCCGCATCCACAAACACCAGTCAGCAACTAAACAACACGATCAGATGTCCTTGGTTTCAATACACAGACGAGAAAAACCACATTTTCAACTTGGACAACACTACTATCATAGGACAAGCCAAACAGAGGACAGCCAGGGAATTCTTCGAGGTGTGGCATTCATCTGCGGAATCCATCAACAAACACATGGAATTAGACCCGATATACCGACCGTTACAATGTACAACTGGAACTAGCACCTATCGGAAGCAGCAAAAACCAGACCATATAAATTCGAACCGACCCAAGACAACAGCGCGTCACAGGAGGCTCCACAGCACTGAGGATGTCGCCTAGAAAGGGGACGAAACATCTGCTATCAAACCTGCCAGCTCGGCAAACATACCAACATCGACAACCAGCATCTACAACATCTACGTCTGAACTACAAATCTTCGCTCAAACCCAGTCCAGCGCGTACTGAGAAAGGCAAATGGAATCTTGAGGAGTAGGCAGGAAAGTGGAGTTGGGATCAGGATAAGATCGACCATGATCATGTTAAACAGCATAGCAGGCTTGAAGGGCTGAATTGCCTACTCCCGCTCCAATTCCTGTGTTCCTATGTTTTGTCAAAGAGGGAATGCAATAAAAATTCACCAGACTCTGCGGGATGGCAGATTTGTTTAAGAGGAGAGATTGGGTTAACTGGCCCTGTATTCACTGAAGTTTAGAAAAATTAGTATAAAACTCTGACCGGGCTGGACAGGCTGGATGCAGAGATGCAGTTTCCTGTGGTTAGAGCATAAAGAACAAGGGGTCACGATCTCGGGATATGGCTAGTTATTTCAGGCTAAGATGAGGAGAAACTTCACTCGGAGGATGGTGGACCCGTGGAGCCAATAACCATTGATTTTATTGAAGAAATAGACAGGTTTCTAAACATTATAGTTGTCAAGCTTTTGGAGAGGGATCAGTCATATAACATTGAGATAGAGGATCAGTCATGTTAAAA
>NW_025967357.1:0-25000 GCF_021869965.1 Rhincodon typus
AACAATGAGCAGAGCTACACCAAGTGGGGTGGTGAGGGAGAGGCAGCAACAGATGCACTATTTTCAGTTCCAGAGCAGCATGCTGACATGAACAGCATCAACTTCCTGTTCAAGAGCATCAGCAAGAGATAAGCCATAAATTAAAATGGAACCCTTCACTCCAGCTGATTAATGTTTGAGTATGACGATTCTGCTTTGGAATATTATAAGCCATGTCACACATCCTTGTCCGCTACTTTTCATTCTGGAGTTTCCACGGTCCTAGTCCATATGTTGAGACCTTGGCTTTTCCATCATTCCCTTTCCAAATCCATCGGAAAACAACAAACACTCGTGTTGACTTTGACCAAGGGGAATGACTGAGAGATAATGAACTGAGGCCTGGATGGTTCTTTGTTTGAAGTGGGCAATGGAAGGTGTAGCCCCCGACTAGCCTCATGCCCAGGTGGCATGGCCAAACCTGCTCAAATGGCACATGGAGCTCCTGCTGACTGTCACTGGTTACCCAGGAAAGCAGAGCATTCCAAGTTTCTCTCAGCATCTGTAGCTCCTCCCAGCTCCCAGATATCACCAGCTGTCATTGAAAGAATCCTGCAGCACAATGTTTTCACATCCACTTTGAGATCACCAGGAAGGCGACGAGGAAATACCAGGAGATTTTGAATGGGCCTTAGTAGGGTGTGTGAGGAGAGAAAGATGAGCACTGAGTTGCAATATGGTGAACAAAGAATTGGAAACAGGAGGGTAGGACTTGAAGGAAGGAGAAACACAGTGAATTGGGAGAATGGGGTGACAATTAAAGGTGTGAAAGAGATAATTGGGAGCTGGGGATTGAAACTTGCACAAGGGTTAAGTGTATCGCTGGAAGTCAGTGGAAATGGCGATCAAACAGATTGGCAGATGGAGGGTGGGACATTGAAGAGTGGAGGAATGAGAGTGAGACTAAGAAACAGCAGATGCAATACATAACTGGGTGCAAGAGCAACAGAATAGACCAAAAACCTTTACTATGGAAAAACAATGATACATTGTTTCCATTAGTGGGTGAATAGGAAACCAGAAGACTGAGACTGCTCATTCTTGGAGGAACTAAAGTGAAGGAAGGGAAACAGAACATGACTGAACTTTAAAGTATGGATGATACTGCTATTGAGGCAGAGGTGGGAACATTATTTAAAAAGGAATGGGATGAGTATTTGAAAAGGAAAGAATAAAAAGGATTTGGGGAGCTTGAGTTGTAGGAGAGTGGGTCACCATTGACAGACACAAATGGATGAAATGGCCTTTGCAATAGATTCTATAATTCTATGAATAGTTTCCTTTTATTCAGTCAGAACCCAGGGAATGATTTACAAATGTTGGTACTGACCAGAGTTTAGGACAATTTTCCAACAAGAATTACACGCAAGCACCAAGTCTGCTAAGTTTTGTGCTTTGTCTTGACTTGGTTCATGTTTTGATGTTTTGATGTTTGAAGTCCAATTATAGATTGGCTCAAGGACAAACCAGAAAAGGGAAGGAGATGGAAACCTGTTAAAAGTGACATTAGCCCAGGAGCCAGACTTCAACTTGGGCAATGCCAGGGTGATTATTACTTTGCTTACAGTTGGATTGCTGCTACTTAGCACATCCAAGCATTGGAGCTTTTGTAATCATTTATATACAGGCTACCAGTGAGCAATTATATTCAGTTTGGTTAAAAGGGGTACTAGGGTTACTCTTAGATATTAGTGTAATTTTAGTGGCTAATTTTGGATTTAGTGGATGAACGGTTCCTTTCACCTCTCCCTTTCCCCCTTGCAAAACCCTTCCTTTAGTCTTATGTACTCTCAGGTTTCCTCCTTCCCTGGCTCACGGGTGGCCTCCTGTTTCTTGAAACTTTCTGCACGAAAGCAGCTGGTGCAAAACCACAAGTTGAGAGTCAACTATGCTGACCTAGCATATGAAGTGGATGCAATAACATCTGCAATTGTTATAAGAGCAAAGACCCAAGACTACCTCCAAGCAAAGTTGCCAACCATAGCACCACCTGATGTCTGTTTTTGGAAGGACCAGACTTATTTTAATTTGGAAGTGAGATTTAAATATTGACAGAAATGAAACCATGGCAGGTTTCTTTGATAAGGAATGCAGCCAACCCAGATGAGTGTGAGATGAGATGATGTCACACAATTCTGTATAGATGTGGGAGTGATTGTGGGTACACTCCTCCAGATAAGTACATGCGTGCGGAACAGAAATTGAAGACTGCTCAGATGGTTTAAAACTTCTCTCACTTGTATCAAACTTGTCAAATTAAAACAACTGTTCATTTTATAGGCGTGTCACACATCTGATCACTTCCTGTTGGGGGCATCCTTGTGCAGAAAGCTCATTTCTATATACATTGCACCTTTTGTTTTTTGTTTTAGACAAAAATTTCCTGCACCTGTTGAAATGTTCCTCACTGGTGGTTCTCTGGTTAACCACTTGTGAATACTGCCATGATATCTCGCACAACAGTGCACTTTTCACTGAAGCTAACAATTTACAGAAAGAGGTCAGTGTTCTCGCATTCTGGAAACTCAGATAAAGCAGTTGGAAGCACAAAACATTAAATCAAGCAAAACTCGTGGGGGAAACGAAAAGTATAAATATGCTAGAACAACTTTGTGCTGATCAGTTTCTGTTACCCTGTACAGTTTTTTCAGCTTTCTGTATTGTACATTATTCATGTTTTAAAAAATTTGTTAACCATGATGTGGTCTTTGCCTCCAGCAGGGTGTTTGTGAATGAGGCAGCAATGGTTATGATAGCTCCTGTAATATAAGAACTAGACATGGTAATGTGGCATTAAAAGCTCCAACAGATGTGGCAGATATGCTCGGGTTTATGCCTATTGGAATTGAAGAAGCAAGATGGGGACTATGTTGGGGCAAGTGCTGGATGTGGATGAGTACATGCCACACTGAGAAATAGGGCATCAACAGTGATGGTGATGAAGTGGTGGCATATTGGTAATATCACTAGGCTAGTAATCCAGAACAGCTGGCTAGTACACCGGGGATATAGGTTTGAACACACACACACACACACACACACACACACACACACACACACACACCCACCCCCACCCCCATCCATTGCGCCAACCTCCGGAAAGGAAAGACATCCGCCCTCTGGGTAATGGACATGTTTCGTAAATGTTGGCCAGGCCAGTATACCACCTTAAGTGAACAAATCATAGAAAACAATGAAGCTGTGGGTCAGTTGTGATGAAGAGATAGCCAAATGCTAGAGTGTTGATGACCTTTTTTTTAAATTCCATGTGGTTCTGTGATTGTACCTGATCAAAAAGCTTTTTCTCCAGTCATTTGCAACCACATTTTTTTTCAAATTATATTTCTGTGATGGTAAAAAGTTACACAGAAGAAGTCAGGGCTGGCTTTGTGGTTGATCTGGATCATGATAATCATAAGATGCTAGGTTCGAGGGGTTGGCATTGAACATGGGTGGCAGATTTTTTTTATGCAATAGGCTTAGGCAAGACAAAAGAACAATCACATTCAGAGGATGAAAAGAAAGGGAATCTGAGATTGAAATCACCAAGATGAGAAATTGCTCTATGCAGACAATTGGAAATTCAGGTAGACTAGCTTGATAAAATTATGTGGGCATTTGAAAATGTTAGAGAATGAGGATTTTAAAGCTGAGCTGCATCAATAGAATGAGGTGACAGGTGTATCAAAGTGGAGAAGGTGCCAGAGATGTAGCGGAAAGGACCAAGGTGTGTCTTGATGATGTGGACCACATTATGTCCTCAATTAGTTTAGGAAACAGAAAGAAAACAGTTGTAAAATACCTTGAACTTGTTATGGTTAGAGGTCAATGACATCCTTTCTCTATATTTCAGCTCAAAGCATTAAGTCCATAACCTGTACACCTGAAATTGCCATTGGCATTTGTTAAAGGTACCGATGTTGTACAGGAAAGCAGAGTCTTTGAAAAGCAATTGTATCCATTTGAAATTGGTGCACTCAGGTTATATTTTATGGTGTTCATATAGTTCCTAAGCTTTAAAGCTTAATATTTTGTATATCCCAGTTTATCCTGATTAACAGAGTGCCCTTTATTTGACATTTTTTGAAATATATTCCATTTGCTTTGCAAAGTGGCATTTATCAAGTCCTCAGACTTGTTTCTTAAACTAAGGACTACAGCTGGAATGGTGCAAAATGACATCAGAATTGTGAAGTGGCCCATATTTAAATTGAATGTGAAATGCAATAAGAGAGTCTGCATGAGGTTTTTATACTGCTGTAAGAATCAGATGTGTGCGTTCTTTTGGGTCCTCTCCATTTCTAACCATGGCATTCATTGTAACAAGAGTAGACTATTGAGCCCCTACACTACCATTGAATTAGACCATGGGTGTAGCAGGGAGATTTACCAGAGGGGATTAAATAATGGGGTGGGTCAAGTGGCTAAATATAATGGGGGCTAGAGGCAGTTATCAGTCTTAATTTTTCTTACAGTTGAGGCTGATTTCCTCCTGGCAGCATGAATCATGTTGCAGGCTCTATTTCCTCACCATGATGATGATGATTGAATCCAGTGCTAGTGGAAAATGATCCCAGCTCCACATCCCGTTAATATTTCTTCTGCCTTTGGGGAAGAAAGTGCACTGCTCAACTCGTCTTTGGGGTTGCCTATCTGCTCAATGATTACCATGTATTGGCAGCTGCTGTTCAAGACTTCTAGCAGTTATTTCATGGAACAGTACATGAGTGGAACATTTTTTTAATGTAACAATTGAGAAAAGCTATTAACATGTCTGAATCGTGGATTACAAGGCTATGGAAGATTTTCATGATACACTAGTCAAACCGCACTTTGAATACAGTGCTCAATTTTCTTAACCACAGTAGAATAAGCTCTGCTTGCATTACAGAACATATAGAAAACAGCAGCGAAAGCATTTAACATGGTAACATAGCAAAAACGCTTTGCAGAAATGTAAACATAAAAGGCAGAGTTTGAGCTCAAGAATGAGAAATTAGATGGGATGACTAAAGATTTGATGAAAAAGGTTTTCAGAAGGCGTAAATGAGAAAGGAAGATGAAGGATGTATGAAGTTTGGTGTTGGTGTACAGTTCAGCCAGTAAAGCTTTGTTTTACCTTAAGTTTCTGAGTGTGGACATCAGCTAACCAGCTATGAGAACATTGGAGTGAAGGCACATGTGACAGCTGCATCAGCATGTGTCTTGAAGCAGGAGAGGAGGAAGATATTATTTTAGGAAGTACAGGGTCCTTGTGATTGAGAACTGATGATGTGGAAAGCAAAACCCCAGGTTGAAAAGGATACGAAGGTTGCATAAGGGGAAGTAATGTCCTTGTGGTATTTCACTGGACAGTTAATCCAGAAACCCAGGTAATGTTCTGGGGGACCTGGGTTTGAAATCAGCCATGGACAGATGGTGGAATTTGAATTCAATAAAAATCTGGAATTGAGAATCTAATAATGACCACGAACCCTTTGTCGATTGTTGAAAAACCCCATCTGGTTCACTAATGTCCTTTGGGAAGGAAGCTGCCCTCCTTACCTGGTCTGGCTAACATGTAACTCCAGATCCACAGCAATGTGGTTGACTCTTAACTGCCCTCTTGGGTGGGCAATAAATGCTGGCCCAGCCAGTAATGCTGTCATTCTGTAAATGAATGAAAAATATACAGTCTGTTTCAACCTGACAGGCAGAAAAATATCAGCAATGACTGTGGCTGGTAAGGGAATGAATATTGAAGGAACAGTCTAATAGCACAGCCCATTGTCTCAACTCGGTTAGTTCACGGAGTGGTGGATCTATGCAGCATCAATTTGCATGTGGAACCTGTTTGCATGCCTTCCAATATTGGAGCCAAAGAACAGCATGTAAACAAGGAAGTCCGTGTAAGTGGAGTTTACAAGGTACATATAACAATGAACTGTGGATGATGGCAATCTGAAAGAAAACAAATTACTGTAGACTGTCAGCAGGTCTGGCAGTATCTGTAAAGAGAAAGCCAGAGTTAATGTTTAAGCAGGATAGGGAAATAATTACCAAATGAATTTCAAAACCGATAAATATGAGGTATCATGCTTTGGTAAGAAATATAGACTTAGAAAATAAAAATCTAATGGGGTTAGAGCAGTGCAGAGATCTGAGAGTACAAATAAACAAATCAAAAGTAGTGACATAGGTTATAAAGAGATTAAAAAAACAAGATAAACACTAGTGATTGTGATTGTATTGAACATGGAGAGATTAATTTAATATTAATCCCCACTTAGTGTACTGTGTACACTCTCTGGTTGCTAAACTATAAAAAGACAGGAGCATTGAAAAAAAGCCACCACAAAAAAGAACCTAGAAGAATTATATCAGAAATATGAGGCTATATATCCTTGTAGAGGATGAGCGGTCTCTGTCTCTTTTCTGTTGAAAAGAAGAGGCTGGAAAATTGGCCTAATCTAAATCTTTGCGATGAAGAAAGGTTTTGGCTGAGGTTTTCATAAAGCGAGATGGTAGAGCAGTACTGATGTTATTATACTAGTAATCCAGAAGTCCAGGCTAATTCTTTGGAGACATAGTTTCACCATCCACCAAGGTAACTGATGAAATTTGAATTCAACTACTGAGTATAGAATGCAAGACTAATCTCGGCGATGGTGACTATGTGAACTATCACAAATTAATGTAAAAGCCCATCTGGTTCACTAATGTCCTTCAGGGAAGGAAATCTGCTGTCCTTATCGTCTGGCCTACATGTAATTCCAGACACAGCAAAGGGGTTTATTCTTAGCCACACCCTGAAATGGCCCTTGCCAGTGACATCCACAATCCATGAAAGATTTTTTTTATATAAAAAGTTGTTTAATGTTTACTACCACAGGTATCCATTCTTTGGTCCTACCCAGGATCTAAAGTTTGGGAATGATCCACATGGACTTGAAACGCTGTATACAAGTAGCCGGTCAGTGGCATTGAAGAAAATGCTAGCCATCATTACATATGGGCACTTGCATTTGCCTCCCAAACGTTACTTCCTCCAGAGGAACCTGGAGTAGCAGTGTTGTACATCAAGAAAGCATATTTCATTTGGAGATAACACAGTGTGTAGCTGGAGGAGCACAGCGAGCCAGGCAACATTAGAGGAGTAGGAAAGTTGACATAACGAGTCAGTACCCTTCTTCAGATTTCTTATTTTTATTCATTCATGGGATGAGGCTGTCACTGGCTAGGCCAACATTTATTGCCCATCCCTAATTGACCAGAAGTTAAATGGTGGTCAAGCAACTGCTGTGGATCTGGAGTCACGTGTAGGCAAAAGCGAGTAAGGCTGGTAGTTTCCTTCCCTAAAGGATTTCTGAAGAAGGGTCCTGATCCAAAACGTTAACTTTCCTGCTCCTCTGATGCTGCCTGGCCTGCTGTGCTCCTCCAGCTCCACACTGTGTTGTCTCTGACTCCAGCATCGGCAGTTCTTACTATCTCTGATATTTCATTTGGAATCTGTTCAGTTGTCAAGCAGAAATATTGCTATGATCTTTTGCTTCATGTAAGTTGCTGGTAAATATATACACTCATCAGATTTACAGTACTATAAACTACTTAAATATTCAAGAGGACTTGCATCCGGTCAGTATTCAGTTTCCATTATCTTTAAGTGTGAAAACCCTTTGTTCAGAAATCTTATGGTTGCCCTGAATGTGTTTAGCATTAAAATCCAAAGCAGGTGGGATTTATCTACTGTTTCTAACTTGGCTTTAAATACCAGAAGAGGAAAGATTGAGTCAGCAGGTGCTTGTTGCTTTTTTTCCCCTGCCCTTTGATTGGTATTAACTCAAGGTCAACCAGGGGAACAAATCATCTTCAGCCACTTGACAACTTAAACAGTATCTATTTTCTGGTGAATGGAGTTCCAGCCTGTTAGGTCATTCTAGCAAATATATTCGGGACTATCCCCAGTGCCTAAATCTATATCAATATTATCGTATGGAGCTCACCATGCTTTAACTGTGATCTAACCAAATATAACATAATGTTTCTGCTTTTCAGTTAATTTTTTCTATGTCAATTTGGTTATCTTGAACTTGTCAGTATTGAAAAACATTTCACAATTATGTGCCCATTCAGTAAGTTTATTAATGTTTTCCTATATTTTCTCAGACCTCCAGTATTAACTATTCCCCCTTAATTTGCCATCCTTTGTAAATTTTGAAATTATATTTCCAATGTCCAAGCCCGAGTTATTTAGCTAAGTCAGTGGTCCCGACACTGAGTCTTGTGGGATACCACTACCCACTTTGTGCCAGTTATGATTGAAGCAGACACCTTTGGTTGATTTACCTCTCAAGATGTATCCTGAATCACGCTGATTTCCTGGATTTTATTTTTTATTCGTTCACGGGATGAGGGTGTCACTGGCTAGGCCAACATTTATTGCCCATCCCTAATTGACCAGAAGTTAAATGGTGGTCAGGCACACTGCTGTGGATCTGGAGTCACATGTAGGCAAAAGCAGGTAAGGCTGGTAGTTTCCTTCCCTAAAGGATACGAATGAACAACGTGGGTTTTTCCGAAAATTGATAAATGATAGTCATTAAACTCATAATTTCAGGTTTTATCTTTATTGAATTCAAGTTCCACCATCTGCTGTGGCAGATTCAAACCCAGATCCCCAGAACATTGAGAGTCTCTGGGTTAACAGTACAGTGATCATACCATAGGGCCATTTCCTCCCCTATAGATGCTGCCTGCCATGAGTGCTAGGTACTGGGGTTTGATCCTCCACCGTAGATGCTGCATGTTGAGCCTGGATTTTTTGTTACTCTGCATCTACTGCATCTTTGTCACTGCCTATTGAAGAGTAATGCTTGTCAGACTCCCTGGAGTTCTCGTAAGCTCTTTCACTTAAATTTATACAGAGTACTGATCTTTGTATTACAGCTCTCTAGTGCAATCGCTCCATCTTTGTCTGAGTCTGGAAAGCATAGGACTGTTAATGTCAGAGTTAAATCATCATCCTACGTGTCATCATATCACTAACATGAAGGTTCTTGTTATACTACAAGTCGGCTACATTTGAACCCTATTTTCTGTTTGCTTTTCTAGTAATCAGCTAGTGAAAACTCCCTAAGCTTGTTAATTTTGTATCTTTCTTACTAAGGGACCAATGTTTTATCTCGTAATAAATTTGATCATTAATCTCAGACTGTGCTAGGAAGAGTAAAAACCTGATGAAAAGTTTGTGCACAAAGCAGTGATATATTGCAATTACAGCCTTTAGTCCCTGACAGACATTGCTTCTGGCAGAACAAACTATCACCTTAGGTTTTTCTAAACCACTCCCAAGCCAGTCCACCACTTCTGCATTTGTACAGTAAAGCTATATTGGAATTTACACATTTTCTCACTTTCCTGATTTATTATGCTCCCAGTACTATTTAATTAGTTACATCCAATTTAGAAGGTTTGTCACTGATTTACAGTGCAGGCTCAGCACTGCTCTCTAGTTGTGCTATACAAGATTAGTATACGCTTTATGTTGAGAACCTTGCTGATTTGTATCCAAATACAGAATAAATTTCTACTGGGAAAGGGCATTTTTCCAGATGCATGTCGCACTTGTAAGGTCACACTTATTTGCTGTCGCATTTAGTTTCCCTGATAAGAACTTTTGTTTCGAGCTTTTACAATGGTGTGGCTTACTTGACTACTTCAGTGGGCAGCAGTTTGCAACTTGGGGAATTCCCATCAATTGGAGGACAGATCAAGAATGGAAATCTGTCATTTAGCTTAAGGATTTCAGATGAAGCTTGAGGATGCACAATGGCTGGACTTTGTCCTCCACACTTTTTTTAATGTTAGCAAAGAGGAAAACATCCTAATATAGTACTAATGCTAGTGGTCTTGAGTTCATGGAAAATGATATAATTGGATTGAATAAGTCTGGCCATTTTTAGACCATTACCATAAGCATAAACCGATGGACTGTAATTAACTATGTTGGTTTTTATTAATGTCGTTCAGGGAAGGGAATCTGCCACTCCTACCTGGTTTGCACTGCAATGAGACAGATAGGAAGAAACCTTCTCACTCAGAGCGTTTCAGAGGAACTTGGGAGTGCATATTCACAGATCATTGAGGTTATAACAGGACAGGTAGACAAGGTAGTTGAGAAGGCATACAGGACACATTCCTTTATGAGTCAAGGCAAAGAATATAACAGTATAGAAATTATGCTAGAATTCCCTTAGGTTGAGGCTAGTGTACTATGTACAATTCTGGTCACCTCTTTATAGGAAGTGTGTAATCATCCTAGAGAGGGTACAAAGGAGATTTATAAGGATGTTGCCGGAACTGGATAATTTTGGCTATATGTAAACAATTGTCTGGCTAAGATATTTAATTGAAGCGTATAAAATTATGAGGGGCCTAGAGCAAATGGATAAGTACTTCTATCCCTCAGTGGAGAGGTTGATGACATGGGGTGTGGATTTAAACTAATTGGTAGAGGAACAACAGGAAAATTGAAAACCATTATTCTGCAGATACTGACAAAGGTTTGAAACTCTTAGCTTGGCAGGATGATAGAAGCAGAAATTCTCATTGCATTTAAAAGGTATTTGAAGTATTATAGATTACAATGCAGTGGGCTCGGAGCTGAGAGGTGAAATTAGGCTGAATAGCTCTTTTGCAGTTTGCACAACCATAATCGACCCAATAGCTTATTCCTGTAGGTTTTTTTTTGATTCAGATCCTTTACTTTCTGATTTTTCAGTATTTCTTGCCTATATGAAATAGTCTTGCTCTCTCTCTCTTTCAGAGCTTCACTAATAGCTTTAACTCATAACTGATGTCGTTGTATTGGTATGGATCATGACTATCCAGCTTTGAAAATCTCAACAACTACAATCTCTAATACCTTTCAGTTTGCATTTCTTGTGTTTTTAGTGCAATTAATGCAGTAGAAATATCCCAACATCTGGGGTTCAATCTCAGTTAATACTGTGTTCTCAAGTTTATTAATGGCAGGCTTCAGTTATGGTGATATACGATGTACTGTATTATCCAAAAGCAACATTTGGGTGCAGGATTGTTGTTTTAGAGCATAATATTTACACAGCAGGAAGCAGCAACTGGCCTTCCCAATTAAAATTCTGTGGAGCAAAATCTTCTCCTGCACAGAGTGGCTTGTTTGTACTATAGTTTACTGATAGGCATTGTCATCCTGTTTTGCAGCCTGCTTACTGGACAAGTAGATCTCTTTCTCTGTTAACAATGCAATGAATTCTGTTGAATCAAAGTGCAGACACCATTTCCAATAAATTTCTCATTACCTAAGGCACTGCAAGTAAATAATGAACTGCCAAGGAAGGTGAATTATTTTCTTTCACAATGCAATTGTATTGCATACACTCGAGTTGTAAGGCAGACGTTCCTACTAATACATTGTTGATTGAAAACCCTTCATTGAAATTACGTCTAGAATAATATACCTCACAAATATGTAATGATATGACTGTATTTTAGGAGTCGAAGATGATTGAAAAATTCTGAAATTAGCTGGTGAGCTTGTTTGGTCCTTCAAGTTTTGTACAACTGTTGAGTTTTGCCTGGGAATTTGAATAGCAACACCAATGATAAACTTTCTGAAAACAGCAGAAATTGTGACACACACAAATAGGGGGTCGATCCTACAGTAAGACAATAAACTAAGGGTCTGTCTGCCAATTTATGTGAGTGTTCAAAGACCACCTAGTATCATTCAAATAAGACCACCAAGTTCATCTAGCCTCCAGGTCGAATTCTCCCTTCAACAAACAAAATAAATTTCAGCTGCTTATCAAATGCTAGTGGCACAGAATTAGTTGTCAGTTTTGCCTATTTAACACTTGAGTACCTTTCTCAAATGAAATGTCTTATGCTATATGATATGGTGAAATAGACACAAATTTCTTTTTACAGTACGAGGAGTGTTCAACAGAAGCTTTTGACTCCAAATAGCTTTCTGCATGATATTTTTGGACTAACCAATGAATAAATCCTGGACAGTGGTCGTCCTGAAACATTGTTGCTGAGCAACAAGATACCTTTCCTAACCAGAAAAGACTTACAGTAACACGTACAAATAAACTCAGAATCACATTCTGAAATAAAGGGTGGAAGTGCTTGGAATGTACAGTAGTTAGATCATCAAAACGTTAATGTATCTTTTCTGTTTCCAGTGCAGTGTTGATTAACCTACAGTGCATTTCAGGGATTTTTTCAGCAATCACTAAGTTGATTCAAGTTGCTTTATATGGAGAAGCGTGATAACAATACATGTTTCACAAAAGCGAAATTTGGAATCAACGTTACACATTTACAAGCAAACATTGTAAAAAGCATCAAAGCGGTGCTTTATGATACATAATATATAAATGCTTCTATTTTCAGCATTATAGTTGAGACATTTGATACCTTTAGGCTATTGATAGGAAAAGGGTATACTCCTGGAATGAAATCCAACACTTCAAGGATGGTATTCCTAGTTGGAAATTGTTTGACAGAAATAATATATACAAGATCAGGGCTTCCTCTTGTGATATCAATGTTAAAATTGTTGACCGTTATGCATTTCACAATTGCTTTGACAGGATCTTTCATCAAAAAGCACTTTTAATAATCTGCTGTCTTTTTTTCCCCCACAAATTTTTGCTTCCTCTAATTCACGCTGAATTTAGACCTTGTTCTTGAAGGTAGTCATCTTTTCTTAGAAGAAGCCATGTGGTATGATGGCTGTTATTACAAGAGGATTGTCAATAGGAGTAAAGATGTCTTACTATAATGATTTGGATCTTGGTGAGACTGAACTTTGAGAATTAGGTTCAGCTCTGGTCTCCTTACAAAGGAAAGATGTACTTATCATAGTGGAAGTACTCCATGATTCACCAAATTAATTCCTGCAATGGACTGATTGTCCTATGGAGGGAAATTAAACAAAGTGGGCCTGTAGTCTTTTTTTAATTCACCTGTAGGGTATGGGCATTGCTGGTTAGGGCAGCATTTATTGCTCATCCCTGATTGCCCTTGAGAAGGTGGTAGTGAGCTGAAATAACCCCAAGGAGGCAGGTATCCTGTCATCAAGTCACCCTTTATTTACATATGCACAGTATATAAGGTCTGACCAGCCAGGTCAGAGCCAGTACCTAGAAGGAAGAGACTCTGAATCTCCTGCTTATATTTGTCAGCCAGGGCTCCCTGATTGGGGTTGACAACTTGGCTCAATCAAGGATCTCCGAGCCAATGAGATCCATCTGGGCTTGGTTCCAATCACTACAAGAGCCATATGCTCTGGAGTTTAAAAGGAATAGACGTGATTTCCATTTTAAGATCATTCTTCTAAACTCCAGAAAATAGGTCCAGTCTATTTGATCATTCTCTGTAGGACAATCCCCTTCCTAGACTTAGTTTGGTGATTCTTCATGCATGCCTCTACTCTTAAGTCATTTTTCCATGCATTGTTTTACCATCACGTAATGTTCGTTCTTTCCTTACCAGCCTCCTAGACATCTCCAAGTATACAGTATTTGCCGTACGGGAGATGTTTGAGGGCAATTACCCTACTGCTGTTATGCCTCTCTAATGTTTTGACATGGGTGTTCCACAAGAGTGGTAGTGGAGGTCAGTGTACAGCAAATCTGCCACTCACATATGACTCCAGGTAGCTGGTTGTGCATATCAAGTATCATATCTTAGAAACTCTATTCAGCAATCACGCAGAACTAAGCGAGAGGCTCATCAGGCTTCAGCCATTGTGGGGTGGGGATGTCACCGCTTCTAATGGTTTCAAAGTCCGGGAGTGGCAGAGGTGGCAGAATTTCTGGAAGTGGATAGTGGCTATGGAGGCAGAGACCAGTATGTGTGTGACGCACGCAAAGGTGTTGCCACAGCACTTAATGAGGCGATACAGAATCCCTGTAGTGTGGAAGCAGGCTATTTAGCCTATCGACTCCTCACTGACCCTCAGAAGAGCGTCCCACCCAGACACAACCCCTACTATATCCCTGTAAGCCTGCATCTCCCATGGCTAACCAACCTAACCTGCACATCCCTGGACACTACGGGCAATTTAGCTTGACCCATCCCCCTAACCTGCACATCTTTGGACTGTGGGAGAAAACTGGAGCAGCCAAAGGAGACTCCATACTGACAGTCACTCAAGGGTGGAACCAAACAGGGTCCCTGACACTGAGGCAGCAGTGCTAACCACTGGGCCATCGTACCACCCAATCATATATGGCCAGTTATCTGTGAAGAGTCTAGGACCTTGCACAGTTTAAACCCATTGTTAGTCACAGAAAGACATAGTCAAAGAACAAAGATACGGAAGAGGCTGAACCACCTGCAGCTGATTTTGGTGTAAATAGTGACAGGGAAGGTTAAGTTCTTATCCAAAAGAAATACCAAATTTATAATGAAGTTGACCTGAACACTCGAGTTCACTTTTTCTAAATCTGTTACACGCGATGTCAGAAGTCACACGATGCCAGGTTATAGTCAAACAAATTTATTTGAAATCATCAAGCTTTTGGAGCGCTGCCCCTTCAAATGGAGTCAGATCCTCTCCACTTTGAGCTGGCAGTTGGTGGTGTCAATGGTAGCCATGATGTGGAGGTGCCAATTTTGGACGGGGGCGGACAAGGACAGAAATCACATGGCACCAGGTTATATTCCAGAAGCTTTATTTGAAATCACAAGCTTTTAGAGCGCTGCTTGTTTGTCAGGTGGAGTGATTTCTGAACTTGTCCCACCCAGTCCAACACTGGCATCTCCACATCATTTTGCACTCGATGGAAGAGGTGAGTTCCTGAGAACTGAAACGTAGAACACAAACACTTTATTTTGGATTGGAAAGCTTGATAACTGCTCACAAGTAATAAACACTAAAAGGAGACAAAGAACTGCAAATACTGAAGATCTGAAACAAACAAATTCCTGCAGAAACTCAGCAGGTCTGGTAGCATCTGTGGAGAGAAAGCATTGACTTATTAGGACTTCAGAGAAGCACCGTGTTTAGAATCAAGTGCTTTAATGCTTGTGAGATCCGAATCCTACAAAAGAATGCAATCCTAATAAACATGGAATACAAGAGATCAGTTCAAGGTAACTGGCCAATCTCAGAGTGATCATGAAGTGATCTTGCAAGGGAAGTTTCTTGATCCAGTTGTTTTACAAGTTTATGCTCCAACACAATACCACAGTGAGCTGGAAGTGGAGACTTTGTGTAGTGACATTTGAGTATGATTACGTTAAATAAATTGATGTAACTATAATAGGTGGATTAAGAGCCAAAACGGGTGAAGGAACATCAGAAACACCTGGTGGTCAATAGGGTCTGGGTTCAAGAAATGAAAGAAAGACGCTGATATAATATTGTCAAGAAAATTATCTTTAACCTTTAAGCAACCAAAAAGAAAACTTTGATTGTGTAAAGGAAACAACATTTCAGAAAGAGTTCAAAATGTTTCTGGACTCAATAATGGAATGAAGAGCAATGTTAGAGAGATGGACCTCTGTATCATTAGTACATATGTACAAGGTAACTGGCTGTATGTTGATTATCTCATTTCGAGGCAGCACACAAGTAAGTAGGATTAATCATTGTTTTCTGGAAAATCAATTGGTTAAGGATGAAACTAGAAGCAATCTTTTCTCAGTCTTATGTTTAATTACAGTGCAACATTCTAAGCATTTACCTCCCAATTCAACACACCACATTTTCATAAGTGGCCTTGCTTTTTTAAAAAAAATACAAATTTTTAAAATTAATTTTAACCAACCTGTTTGGACATGTTGTGGTACACCTCTGGTGAAACTTGAATCAGAACCTCCTGGTGAGGTACACTACCATTGTGCCACAAGACCTCGAAATATCTCTGATTAACCTGTTTGGACATGTTATGACCTACTTCTTTGGCCAGCACATTGATGAGGCAGGACTTGAATATAAACTTGCTGGCCCAGAGATAAGAGTGCTGCCACTGTGACACACATGCTCTTTAACATTATTTTTAATCTGTTTTGACATGTTGTGACAACCCTCCAGGTTAGGTAGAATTTGACCCTGGATTTCTCAGCTAGAGGTAGGAACACAACCAATCTGCCACAAGACACCAAGCCAATCCTTGGCAGCAATTGAATAGATTTTTTTTTTTAAATCAACTGGTTCTAGCATATTGTGACACAATTCTGAGGCAGATCAGACTTGAATCCAGACCTCTGACTTGGAGGTAGGGACACTACCACTGTGCCACAAGAGCCCTTGTATATGTGCTCAATAGGGTTATATATTTTATTCAACCTGCTCAGCAATGTTAGGACACACATCTGTAGCAGCTGGGATTTAAGCCTGGTCCTTCTGGCTTGGAGGTAGGGACACTACCGCTACACCAGTAGAACCCAAATGTCTGCAAAAGGATATTTTCTATTCGACCTTTTCGGTATATTATGACACACCTCTAGAACAAGTGAAACCTGAAACCAGGCCCCCTGCCTCAAAGGTAGGGGCTTATCAGTGCACCACAAGGACAAAAAGATATGCTGTAGACTTCTATTGAATTGAAGTTTCACCATCTGCAATGGTGGGATTCAAACCCATGCCCCAAAAACCATTATCTTGGGTCTCTGGGTTATCAGTCACGCGTCATTGCACTAAACCACCACTCGACCAATATGTGCTCAAGAATATTTTCTAATCAGCCTTTTCTGTTACATAGCTCTGGAACACATGGGACTTGAACCTGAGCCTCCTGCCTCAGAGGTAGAAGCACTACCACTGTGCCACATGAGCCTAATATATGCTCAGTCTATTTTTCTAATCAACCTGTTCAGAGATGTTATTACACATCTCAGGAGCAGGTGGGACTTGAACCCAGTTTCTTGGTCCAGGAGTAGGGACACTACACTGTACCACAGGAGGGCCCTCAATATATGCTCAAGTGAAACCTGAATAAATGGCTTCCACTGTACATGTTTAAACACCGTTGATATGTAATTATCACCTTGGGGATGTGGTGGGAGCGGAGAGACTTTCAAGGCAGCCTAATGGAATAGGAAGAAATGCACCGTTTTCCAGCAGCAATTGCTAAATAAGGTTAGAAGCAGGACCGCGATGCTCTTATAGCATAGTGTTAGCCCCATCTGATCCAGAGGTGAGTCATAAAATAACTGAACAGGTCGATATAGAAAATACCCAGCTGCGGGACTGGCAGCACATCTTGCTGTCCTCAAGCTGGGACCAGTTTTAATTCTCCCACTAATATACTGATGGAGATCAACTAATTCAGTACATACATTGGCTCATTTATTTAATGGGTAAATGTACTACCTATTGTGGGAATCATTTTCTTTTATTTAATATCAATGTGATGTTGCACCTATTTAATGCCAAAGAAGCCTGTGATTATTTCATCAGAATACAAAGAATGAATGTACCTCCAGCTCAATCACTGAAAAATTAATGATGATAAACTATCCAGGACCGCTGTTTGCTATAAAACCATTTATCATTTGTGTCAGCATCCATCATTTACTTACTTCAGTCATATTTTTGGTTGCCTTAATTTATTTTCCACTAAGACCTCCGGGAGTCTAGCACATGCTAAATGGAATACTAAAACTGGTACAGAGGAAGTAAGATGAAGCATGTTGTCAAAGAATCAATTCAAATAAAAATTGCTAATTATTAATGAAGACCTGGCCCTTATGAGAACTGCCACATTCATAACTTCATATATTTCATTGAGTAGTTCAATAGGAATTTTAACAGCATGCTTTAGATTCAGTGTATTGTATTCCATCATGAAAAGTCGCTGTGTTTTTGAAATCTTTTGAGATTGCTCAGTACAAAGGCAGTTTCAGTAAAGTTTAGGCCTTGACTCTTTATATTCTTACTAAATACCTTTTCTTGTGATTGTTAAATTCTCTGAATGTTCAGTTATGTGTGTAAATCCTTGTTGCATTGATTGTAGCTGTTGGCAGAAAAGAGTGTGAACATGAGAAATTGACAGCATTAACCCATTCACTGGTTCAACATGACCCCTGTTAATCAGATATGTATCCTGAGTATGGATTGTGTATGCCATTAGTGCAGTCCATTTGCAAACTGCGTATAACCTCCTCTAGATCTCCATGTTAGCCACATAATGTTTGTGAGCAAAGTCCTGCACCTTCAAATGCATGGCTAGAGTCAGCAAAACTGGGGAATCTTCATTCGTTGTTTGATCTTCATTTAAATGATCCACATGTGCATTCATCTTGCGTGCAAACACACCATATCATACCCATAATCCCTCATGCACAGACTAAACAGCATACAAACGAGCACACGCGAACATATGAACATGAATGAACACTGGTGCGAACACATGATTTAGTAAAAGGTCGGTCATCCCTGAGCTGCTGCTGCTTTTCCTTGTGCCATTCGCACATCACATTCACAAATCTCCTTTTAGCTTCTAAGGATGAAGGAGCTTTGTTCTTATGCATTTAGCAGCTGAGACAGTCATAGAATAGCGCGATGTGTGGATTATTGTGATTTATGATACTGATTTTACAAACTATTTAGTGCATTTTATTTGCTCTAAAAATATCTATTTTACAATAATTTGAATTAAGCAAAATGAATTTCAGTAAGAGGGTAATTCAGCATTAAGTAGGAGTCAAATCATCAAGTAATTCACAGCAGATGGTTAGTCAGTCTGATCATGGGGACTTATTACATCACTGTTCTAAAAGAATCACACTAAAACCAGAAACTCGTTTTCTCTGGACTGGAATACAAGTGTTACTGTCTGCAGTCTAGACATTATAAGTAATTTTTTTTTGCAGTCCATTAGAAGACCAATTAAGTACTTGGAAATGCCTAACAATTAGTATAATTCTAATTTCAGTGGCACCTAGGGGAGGAATATAGTCAAAAGAAACTGGAGTACCTGCCTATTGTGACTTACAGACACCACTGGTACTGCGACAGTTACAGGCTCTTGCTATCTGTGTTTATTTTGCTGAACTATGTTCTGCCCCATGGCATGAAAAACAGTCAATTGTGCCAACCTTTTGCACAGTGTTCATTCTGTGAGCAATCAGAACTACCTCGTCACTTTGAAAATGAAACCATCAATGGACAAGATCGTTTATTTTATTTTAATGTCACGGTGCTAGATTACTTTCAGTTTATGAAATATCTATCACTTGCCTTTTCCCTTATGCACTGTCCTCCTTTCCAGATGGGAGGCTAAGGGGTAGCTTATGAGACACCACTTGATATTGATTAATGCCAAAAATAGTGGCCTACGTGTTCCCATTAATGTGTGTTTAACATCTCTTTCTGGCTGGTTTGTGATTGAATGCTCTATCATTGCAGCCTCTTCCATCAACAACCAAACTAAGAACTTTTAACTTACTCATGAAGAGTACAGAAAATAAATGACTAATAAGGAGTAGATTAACCACGCTGGATAATGTATGTTAATCAATTTAATATGTTAGAAGTATTCCGAGCCCTCATGCTCCTTGTTAAGTAACAATAACTTTCTTTAGCAGATGTTACCAGTTGGCCAGATGGCTGGTTTGCAATGCAAAGTGACAGCGACAGTGTGGGTTCAATTCCCCTACTAACTTCCTTCTGGGCATAACTTCCACCTTTCTTGATCCCTAATCATTATTTAGAGAATTTTTTTGGGAGCAACAGAACAAGATGTGCTTTCAATGCCAGCTTCATTGTCTACCATTGGACTTGATTGGGACAAGACTGAATTGGTCATACCTCCACTAACTGAGCAGGAGGCCTGAAAGACACAGAATCAGATTGAATGAAGGTCTTGCCTTCTCAACCTCCCTGTGCATGGTGACGCACAGGTGTAACCACCACCTGTCAACTCTCAGAGAGAGCAGCCCTATTGTCCTCTGAGACTGTGGTACTTTTATGACCTTACTGTTGAATTATCCTATTGATGAACATTTAAAGTCAACCCAACTGAATCACCGAGCAAGATAGCATCTGCTACTGCTAATCGTTAGTTATAAGTGATGAAAAACTATGGACGTCCTGCAGTTGGGAGTTCTTTTGGGCCTAGCAATTATCCTTGAGGCACTTCTCTCCTGTTCTCCCTCCCATTTACCCATTCCAACCCAGTTCTCTGTGCCTTCCTATCCAAAGCTTAGATGTATCAACCCGTACTTGTCCATCCTGTTTCCTCTTTGCAAACCTCTGATGCCTCTACACCAACAATCAGCAGCCTTTTCCCTGCCTTAAAAATCCCAAAATGACCCTTGCCCAGTGATTATAATATAATTAAATGCTAAAATTCAGTAGCCATATTGTGGGCCTAACTGGGAATGTTATTTTTTGAAGTGTGATTGTGTGAGAGATGTTTTTCTGATTTTTTTGAGAAATGGTATTGTTGAGACTCCGAGTGCTTTATGTAATATGTTAATCACTCTTGCCATTCAGGGAATGAAGCCTGCCACCCCTTGCCAGCGTGACTGGTGCAACATATGACTCCAGTCTCACGTTATATGGTTTACTCAGTGCTTTTTGAAGTGGCCTAGCAATTTGCTTAGTTGAAATCAGTAACCAAAAAAAATTTAGAATTATGAAACAGGCTTTGCTTGTCCTTAGTCTTGTGTTAGAACTTGGGAAACCTCAAGCCAACCAACGCTTAATTCCTCCACTGTAACATCTGGGAACTTGTGCCCAAGTTGGGGGACCCATTGAAATGTATGCTGCTTGATTTGGTTTTGTGCATCAAATCACGTCTATCAGCAAATGTGCCAAACTCCAACATCATTGTCATTGAGTATGACCAGCAGAATAGATCAACTAGTGGTCAAAACATTGTGGTGTATAGTCAGCTGGAAATAGACAAGCTCATCATTGATTCCAGATGTCATGCAGTGTCATCTTTCAACATCAAATGTGGTCAGATAAACTTCCTTCTGGGCATAACTTCCACCTTTCTTGATCCCTAATCATTATTTAGAGAATTTTTTTGGGAGCAACAGAACAAGATGTGCTTTCAATGCCAGCTTCATTGTCTACCATTGGACTTGATTGGGACAAGACTGAATTGGTCATACCTCCACTAACTGAGCAGGAGGCCTGAAAGACACAGAATCAGATTGAAGCTACATACCTGATGAGATACCAGTTCCAGGAAATGGAATTGTTTCCATAGTCCCTTTTGCAAACGCATCTGGCCACAAATATATTAACAACGGTATCCACGGTACCAAGTGGAGCAGATTTGAAAGTGGGAGTCGCAGGTAGACAAAGCAGTGAAGGTGGTGTTTGGCACATTTGCCTTCAACGGTCAGAACATTGAGTATAGGAGGGCACGTTATGTTACGGCTGTACGGGACATTGATGAGGCCACTTTTAGAATCAGTATACAATTCTAATTGTCCTTCTATAGGAAGAACGTTGTTAAACTTGAAAGGATGTGGAAAAGATTTACAAGGATGTTGTTCGGATAGAGAGTTTGAACATAGGGAGAGGTTGAATAGGCCGGGACTCTCTTCCCTAGAGCATTGGGGGCTGAGGGTTGACATTCTAGAGGTTTATAAATTAAATGAGGGGCATGGATAGGGTGAATAGCCAAGGTGTTTCCTCCAGAGTGGGAAAGTCCAAAGCCGGAGGGCATAGGTTTAAGGTGAGAGGGGAAAGATTTAAAGGGGACCTGAGAGGCAACATTTTCGTGGAGAGTGTGGTGCATGTATGGAATGAGCTGCCAGAGGAAGTAGTGGAGGCTGGTGCAATTACAACATTTAAAAGGCATCTGAATGGGTATATGAATAGGAAGGGTTTAGAGGGACATGGGCCAAATGCTGGCAAATAGGACTATGTCAGATTGAGATGTCTGGTCAGCGTGGATGAGTTGAACCGAAGGGGTTGTTTCCGTGTTGTATGACTAGGAGTAAAGACAGACATAATAGCCCCCCCAAAAGTAGGTATCTTAAAGACGTGGGCTATCAGCTGCAAAATTCTGAACAACTACACTAAAAACTGTGTCCTAGGGAATTGAAAGCTTTTAGGTATCGTTTTCCTCAAACCTTGTTTCCACGAACAACTCCGTGGGACAGCTTGTTCATTGTTAAATTGGAGTGAAGATATTTTCTTGTTGAAAAATTAAGTTACATTTGTCTTGATCAACTTAATTAATGTAGGGGTTGCTGGTGATAATGGTGCATCCATCATTGTCAATAATAACAACCTATGATTTGCCCGCGTTTAATAAATGTTGGTCCTCTTAGGAGTATAAAATCTGACTTTGGAAATATTTTCCTGCACGCAGATCAATCTGATAGCATAGATCCTAGGAGATTATTTTCCTTGATTTTCTTTGAGTTCTCTTTGTCTGGTAGCAAGATAAGAACTTGCTTATGGCTCTGTTGTGCCTTCAGGGTTCATTTTTTTTGCCCCTTTGCCCTGACACAATAACCATGCTTTTGAATGTTTTACCCGATTAGTCTTCAGGCAACCTTATCTTTTGAATTAGTCACCACAAAAATACATGCCAAGCTTTGGTTGACTATATAATATCTCATTAAATAGACTAGTATCAGGCATTTGAATTAAATGATCAAACCACATTTGTTGTTCTTTCATGAAAATATCTCTGAAACCTAACATATTTGCCTTCTGGAGAAGCTCAGTGGCTAGAGAATCTAGGATTAAATGGAATTGTCATGATTCTTTGAGATACCTCAGTCATTGTATTTGAATTTTCTGATGTGTTGACTCTAAGTAGCCCACCTATCAATCAGGATGTTATCACAAGATCTTACGTTTTGTTTCCAGTTAAATGGCCCTTTTTATCTTTTTGCATCCCCAAGCAACTATCAAAGACAATACTAGCTTTAAACAATCTATGGTTTATTTCACTTCAGAGTGGGTTGTGTGACATAATGCTACCTAGATAAGTGAACCTGCCTGCTGGAGGCAGCATCTCTTCACTGGTAATAATTTGGTGGTGTGAAGGAATTTCAGAGATTGGTTGGTGCAAAGCTTTGCATATAACTCTGAAGTTAAATAAAAGGAAGTTTCACTGGACTCATTCTAACTGTTTCAAAATGAAGCAGTGGAATTCTAATGAATATCTTAGCCAGCATTTATCTCAATTTTCATCAATAAAAATACGTTTATGAGCTATTTAAAAATTACTTGCAATTATTTACTATTGCTAAAATGTAGCCACCATTGTAGTATTCTTAATCAACATGTTTAGGGATGTTATGACACACCTCTCGAGTCGGTGGGATTGAACCTGGACCTCTTGGCTCAGAGGCCAGGGATACTACCACAGTCCCACAAGAACCCTGTAGCCACCACTGTAATGTAGTAAATATGTGTGCACAGCAAGCTGTCAGAAACAGGAATACAATAATGACCAATTGTCTACTTTTTGAGGTGTTAATTGAGTATTAAATATTGGGAACAATTCTGGGATTAACTTGCCTGTTCTCCTAAATAGTGCATAGGACCTTTGGTTTAATATTTCATCCAAAAGACAACACCTTCGACAGTGCAATAGAACCTAGATACTGCAGCAAAATGCCACCCTAGAATTTTGTGCTCAAATCCTGGAATGTGCATTAAACCCGCAACCTTCTGAATCTGAATCGAAAGTATTGCAAAGTGATACTCATTGCATTTTATTGTTTGTGAGTAAATTATTTGCTGTCTGAAATACGGCTCTTACATTATAGCAGCGAATGTACTTCATTGACTATCAGGTGTTTTGGGACATTGAGGTTGTGAAAGGCATTGTACAAAAGCAAGAACCACTTTTATTTATTTTTTAATGACGAGTTAGGCTGTTTCCTTTGTTTCTGACACTTTGGACTAATTTGTCAAGTGCCGGTCATATAAGTTAACATGATGTGTTTGCATTTTTAAATTTTCAAAATGAAACCATTTGTAGATACAACACATTAAACTTATGGTCCTGAGCTAGACTGTCAAGTTTATGTTACGATGTGACTAGGGACCAGTAACTTTAAAGTAGACAAAGTGAAAGATCCAGGCAACTAAGAGTAAAGCAACAAGATTTCATGGTATGCAACAAACCACAATGAATGTTATAATATGAGAACAGTAATTCCATCTATAACAATTGTACAATTTATTTATAACATTCAGAATTAACATGAGAAACATGGGTAATAGGCCGTGATCAAACACTCCACAAGTGCTCATCGGAAAGCAAATAAGATCAAGCCAAATCTCAGTTTTCTCAGCAATGCCTCCCAGATGTTAAAGACTCAAAGGTCATCAAATCTCATTGAATTTCATAATTGATTACAAGTCTTCATGTCAGCTGATCTGGTCTTGAAACACCTCACAAGAGCTGTTTTGTCATGGACTGTGTTGACAATCAGCTCCATTTGAATTGATCCCCCTCCTTTGTTTGGTCTGTGTTTCCCTGGACTGCATTCTGCACTCAGTATCCATTCACTAGCACAACTCCATCTTTTCAGTCCTTGAAAAACAGATGGCCTAAAGGCCCTCCGCTGCTTCCTGTCCCACAGGCCCGACCAGTCCCCCTCCACTGACACCCTCATCCGCTTAGCCAAACTGGTCCTCACCCTCAACAACTTCTCTTTCAATTCCTCCCACTTCCTACAGACAAAGGGGGTGGCCATGGGTACCCGCATGGGCCCAAGCTACGCCTGCCTCTTTGTAGGTTACGTGGAACAATCCCTCTTCCATACTTGCACTGGCCCTAAACCCCACCTCTTCCTCCGTTACATTGATGACTGTATCCGCGCCGCCTCGTGCTCCCACGAGGAGCTCGAACAGTTCATCCACTTCACCAACACCTTCCACCCCGACCTTAAGTTCACCTGGACCATCCCTAACACCTCTCTCACCGTCCTGGACCTCTCTGTCTCCATCTCGGGCAACCACCTAGAAACCGATATCCATTTCAAGCCCACC
>NW_025967358.1:0-25000 GCF_021869965.1 Rhincodon typus
AAGATACAACGCCAGATGAACAATGGTAAACATTTTAAAAATTCATAATATACAATAAATATACATTCCCTTTGGAAATAAAAACCCTCGGGAAATGTGTCCAACTGTAGCTGGAAAGTGAATTAAAGATAGTATTAGATTGAAGAAGAGCTCATTATGTTGTCAAGAACATTAGACACTAATGTGAAGGAGCACTGAGGATGCCTGCTGCATTCTGGTTGTGAAACTTCAACATCCAACATGAACAATCACTTAGTAAACCCACTACCGGTTGAGCTGGCAGAGTCAGTAAGAACATAGCTAAACAGACTGGGTGTCTGCAACAGATGGCGAGAGAAACAAGAGGGAAAAACCTTCTTATCCTTGTCCTCCACCATCTAGCCATCAGAGATGTATCTGCCCATGACAGTACAGTCGGTTCTGCTATTACGTATGTTCTAGCAACGCAAATCGGCTACAACACGACTGATGAATAGGGGAATGCTATTTCTAAAACGTGAACTTGTGTTGGCTATAACATGATAGGAAGAGTGTAGAGTGAGGATGTTGAAGAGCTGCTCGAGTCCCACTGTGAAGACCTCTCTACAGCTACTCTACCACAACTTGTCACTGAGGGGGAAGTGGAAGCTGGAGATGAAGATGATGAAGTCCAGGATGCAGCACCATGAGGGCTTTCCACTTCTCTTTTATCTTCTATCCTGAGGGAAATTGAGGAGCAGCTGCAGCTCTTAGAGGACAATGATTACAATGCAGAACCCAGCAGGGTAGCAGTTCATGGAATAAGCTCTTATTTGGCACCCAATGAACAGCATCTTCATGAAAGAAGAAAAAGGGCAAAGCAGCAAAAACTGGATGTCTTTTTTAAGCCAACCCCCAAGAAATAGTCAGAAGACAATGAACCAGCTATTCACTTCTGGATTGACTGATTTTCGTCCTAACCCTGCAACCACAAATGCACCCGAAGGTGATGATGATGATGACCCTCAGTCCCTGCATTAACAGAGCAACCTCAAACCTCCTCCCCCATCAAGTCACCTTGACATTTTTTCATGGTAAGGTATCAAATTTACTTTTATTTCATTATTAGGCATGAATTGAACATTTATTGAAACAGTGCTATCTTTGGTGTTAGGCTTTGGAGTGATTTTTGAGTGATTTTGAGTGGCATTTTTTGGCGGTCTGCCCCTAACCCTGCTTTTCCCATAGGCACCGTTATTTCTATGGCACGATTTTCTGTAACACGATGTTGCACAGGAACACAACTATCATGTTATAGCAAAACCAACTGCACTGGCTGAAGTGACCACCACAAAACGTCTGTGGAGACAAATTCCTGTCTGCACACGGTGGGTGCCCACCATTGTGCTGTCGAGCAATACCAGTGTGCAATACTGGATAGATTTCAAGCAGATCGAGAGACTTGAAAAGTGGCATCTATGACATGCCATGGGTCATCAACCACAGTATTACTGTATTCAACCACAATCCATGACCTCATTGCTTGGCATATCCACCACTCTACCATCACCATCAACATCAACATATGGGCAATACACCCAGCTCCAGTGAAGAGTGCAAGAGGCATGCCTGATGTAGCACCAGGCATACTTAGAAATGAGGTGAAGTTAGTATCACTTGTGTGCCAATAAACAGAAGCAGCAAGTGGTAGACAACGCTAAGTGATCCCACTACCAATAGATCCAATCTATGTTCCACAGTTGTGTTACATTGAGTTGTAAATGGTGGTGGTCAACTCACTGGAGAAGGTGGTTCCACAAACATCCCCATCCTCAACGATAGAGCAGCCCAGCAAATCAGTGCAAAAGACAAAGCTGAAGAATTTACAACCATTTTGAACCAAAAGTATTGAGTGGATACCTCAGTTCACCTTGAATTCTATCTGAGGTCCCCCACATCACAGATGACAGTCTTCAGAAATCATGTGCAACAAACCCATTAGAGTGGTCTCAGATTTCAGTCATCAGATGGGTAGAGGTGAACTTGATACAAGGACAGTCATACCTTCACAGGAGATGGCAGTGAAATGAGTCAGACAGCAGGGAATTAAAGAGGGAAGAGAGTGAGGATTCTTCAAGTGTGGTGTTGACCACTGGACATAAAGGAAATGTAATTTATGGAAATCAAGGGAGCTGACAGTTAGAGGACTGTTAGAAGCTGATGCTGGGGGTCTGGTCACAGCTATATGAAACCTAATGGAGGTGCAGCGAGAGACAGGGGATCACTTGGCAGATATGTTAGTGGCTACAGACAATCATTTACAGATTAAGCCATTAGGCTGCCATGTCTCAGGTGTGAGAGCATTTGCTTCTTTCCGAAGAGATTGATGACTGTGATGGAGAGGTAGGCTCAGCAAGCCACTCAGTGGCTACCACATGCATGCTGTTGCTCTGAACATGCACTCTATACAACACAGTCTAGGCGCAAGGATATGAGGCATCTGGAACTCCCTTAGTCTTGGTCACCTTAATCATGTGTAATCAATGGGTTTGTTGTTGGGACTTTGTTAGCAGGTTGCAAGCCTGTACAGGTCTCTGTGATGTCAATATTAAGATCTCCTGATCTTGTTTATGACCATCTTACTCTTTCGCCTTTATCATTGTGACCATCAAGGTTTACTCCTAGAAGGTTTAGAAGCATTTTATCACCATTTCAGCTATTACAGAAAAATGCGATATCCTCACTTACACTTAACGCATATGCAAGCTCCAATGCAGAGAAGACTTACAGCACGATCAATTAAATCACCAGCACAAAGCTTGGAACACAAAAGTAAAAGAATATTTATTAAGACAATGCGAATCTTACTTTGCTCCCAGGATTTTGTGATCAACCTCATCCAGAGAGGAACTGTGAGCCACATGGAATGTTCCAAATACAGTGTTACGCTTCTTCTTAATCTTCTCTGCCTAAAAACAGCAGTCAAATTATATTAGAGTCTCTGATAATCCATATAAAAGTAATTTAAATCTTCACTGTACAAATAAATTACATAATACTTAGTTGGTCAATCACAGTTCATTGCTCATGAGTTGTCCAGTTTATTATTATAAAATAAACTAAATAAATAAATTTCCACAGCGCTTATGAATGGTCTACTTTCCTCTAAATTATTACAAATAGCACATTGTCACTGAACTAAAGAACACTTTGATTGCATTTCACATGTCTGCTTGAAGAAATCACTAAATATTGTGCCTAATGTTACACTTACCTCCTCTTTTACAGCATTGAGTTGTAATTCAGCACTATGTTTCTTAATGTTGTAATATTGAACCTCTACTTCATGAGTAAGCTGCAACCATTTCTGCAGAGTTTCTGGCAGTGCCCAGGCACTGCGAACCTCCAACTCCTTTTCTGCATTCTTCAGTGCCACACGAACCTACCAACCGAACATTAAAACTGGTTACAAAATAGAAAAAGTTCTCAATTTTATTAAAGTAAAACCCAATGTCCCCTTATATTATTTTCAGTCACTTGTGCTCACCGTTCATTAAATTTGACAACCGTGAAAGGAGATTTCAACACTTTGTTTATTGATTTTCTTGCTTCTGAACTACCAGCAAGTTAAAAAGAAATTGTGCAGTGTGTTTGAGACAAAGGAAGAAAAAATGCATTACCCTCAGCACAATGCCGAGGATGAGAAAATATAATACTAAAAAGAAATTGGAAATATTGAGACAGAAAAAAGTTAAGACTCTATTAAACAGAAGCTTTTTAAAACTATGAAAAGGATTTTAATAGAGAGAATGGAAAAGGACAATTTTCTATGTCTGGCCAGTTAAGGATGATAGGTGCTACAATGTACTCAATTTAGAAAACACTTTGTCTGTTACCCCATACATTTGTTGTTTGCCGCGATAAAATAATGCTCTTGGGTGTTGTGGACTGAAATCCAAAGTAATCTTGAAATTAATCATGTTGAAGTCACTGACCTGTGCAATATCTCCCAGGTTCTACCTGCTATCAAAATGCTATCAGCTCATTTCACACAAGTCAGGGTGAGGACTACCTCTTCTCAGTTTCCAAATGAATTGGAAAAGAGAGCACTTACCAGCTCCAGCTCTAAGCAATTTGGACATTCCAATTTATATTTGTTTTGTTGAAATCATCCATTAATAGAGTCTGTTAATAAATTTACATGAAAGAATAAATATGGCAACAGACCCTTCAGCCCAACGCATCCACAGCGAGCTAGTTTTCTGAACTGAACTAGTCCCACTGCTTGTATTTGGCCCATATCCATCGAAATCTTTCCTATCCATGTCCCTGCCCAAATGTCTTTTAAATGTCGTGAGTGTACACACCTCTACCACTCCCTCTGGCAGCTCGTTCCGTATATGCACCATCCACTGTGTGAAAAGTTGCCCTCAGGTCCCTTTTAAATCTTTCCCCTCTCACCTTAAACCTTTGCCCTCTAGTTTTGAACTCAACTATCCTGGGGAAAAGATTTTGGCTGTTCAACTTATCTGTGCCCCTCAATTTTATAAACCTCTATAAAGGTCACGCCTCTGCCTCCTACACTCCAGGGAAAAAAAGTCCCTGAGCCTATCCAGCCTCTTCCTAGAACTCAAACTGTGCAGTCCTGGTGTCATCCTTGTAAACCTTTTCTACACTCTTTCCAGTTTAATAACATTCATCTTATGGCAGGGCAACTGGAATTGTACACAGTACTCCAAATGTGACTGTACCAATGTCTTGTACAGCCATAACATGATATCCTAACTCCTGTACTCAATGCTCTGACTGATGAAGGCAAGCGTGCCAAATGCCTTCACCACCTCCCTGTATACCTGTAACACCAGTTTCAAGGAACTATGTACTTGCACCCCTAGGTCTCTCTGTTTGACAACACTTCCCAGGGCCCTACCATTAACTGTCTTAAGTCCTGCCCCGGTTTGTCTTACCAAAATGCAACACCTTGCATTTATCTGTATTGAACTCCATCTGCCATTCCTCTGCCTACTGGCTTAGTTAATACAGATCCTGTTGTACTCCGATAACCTTCTTCAATGCCCACTATACCACCAATTTTGGTGTCATCCATAAGCTTAACTAACCATGCCTCCTATATTCTCATCAAAATCATTTATATAAATGATGAGCAACAGTGGACCCAGCACCTATCCTTGTGGCACACCACTGGTCACAGGTCTCTAGTCTGAAAAACAACCCCCTATCACCACCTTCTGTCTCCTACTGTCAAGCCTATATTGTATCCATTTTTCTAGTTCTGGATCCCATGTGACTTAACCTTACTAAGCAACCTACTATGTGGAACCCTGTCGAAGGCCTTGCTAAAGTCCATATAGGCAACGACTACCTGTTTCCCTTCATCTATCTTCTTCGTCACTTCTTCAAAGAACTCAATCAAGTTTGTGAGACACGATTTCCCAAGCACAAAGTCATGTTGTCTATCCCGAACCAGTCCTTGCCTTTCCAAATGCATGTAGATCCTGTCTCTAAGAATCCCCGCCAGCAACTTACCGACCACTGACATTAGGCTCACTGGTCTGTAGTTCCCCTGGCTTTTCCTTGCAGCCTTTCTTACGTAATGGCACAAAATTAGCCACCCTCCAGTCTTCCAGCATCTCACCCATGGCTGTCGATGATAGATGTATCTCTACTAGGAGCCCCGCAATTTCTTCCTTAGCTTCCCACAATGTCCTAGGATACACTTGATCAGGTCCTGGAGATTTATCTACTTTTATGTGTTTTGAGACCTTCAGCACCTCCTCTTCTGTAATGTGGACTCTTTTCAAGATATCATTATTTATATCCCCAAATTCCCTAGCTTCCATATCTTTCTCCATAGTAAACACTGACGCAAAATATTCATTTAGTACCTCATCCAATTAGGTAGTTTTGTGGTTGCCATTGTTGATACTGATGTGAACTATTTATTTAGGATTGTTTCCATGCTGCATGACTCTATGACTCTATCTACTGGTCACTGCCATAAGGTCAGAATCCTGCAAAATGCTACTCAAGAACAATGTGCTTACACGTTCATTACAAGGTTCAAGAACAAAGCCCACTATAAATTTATCTCAATGATAACTAGAAACGACACTGAATTGCAGACTTGCAAGAAAAGCCCACAGACTTTGAAGAAAAGAAACCGAGTCTTACATTTGGGCCATGTCTTCATTGACCCAGGTCCCAAGATAGACAGTGGCTTAGTGGGAATGTCATAAGACAAATAATCCAGAATCCCAGACAAATGTTCTGGGGACATGGGTTCAAATCCAGCCTTGGCAAATAGCGAAATTTCAATTCAATAAAAAATCAGAGATAAAAAGCTGGTCTGGTAGTAACCATGTAATCACTGACAATTTTGTAAAATCACATCCATCATAGAATAGCAGAGGTTTTATATTACGGAAAGAGGCCCTTCAGCCCACCATGTCCACGTCAGTCATCAAATATCCATCTATTTTAATCCCACTTTCCAACATTTGGCCCTGTAGCCTTCCATGCTATGGCACGTCAAGTACTCCACTAAATAGTTCTTAAGTGCCTTAAGGGGTCCTGCTTCCACCACCGTTTTAGGCAGCGAGTTCCAGACACCCACAACCCTCAGTTTTTGTTCAAATTCCCTCAAAACTTCCTGCATCTTACATTAAAACTGTGCCCCTGATTATTGAATCCTCTACTAATGTGAAAAGTTTCTCCCCACCCATCCTGTCTATGCCCCTCAGAACCCCTGAGATGTATGTCACAGTCAGATTCCCTGCCCCCAATTGCCATCGGCCTTCTCTGCTCCCCCAGCCTATCTAGATCCTCTTCATAGCTGAATCGCTCCAGCCCAGGGCAACATCCTGGTGAATCTCTTCTGCACCCCCTCCCCAGTTCAAAGGCATCCTTTCTTTAGTTTAGCAACAAGAACTGCACACAATACTTCAGCTGTGACTTCTAAGGGTCCTACCATTCGATGTGTATTCCCTTGTCTTGTTAGGCTTTCAAAATGTATCATCTCATAACTTTCAGGATTTAGATTCCATTTGCTTCTGTTCAGCCCAGCTAACCATCCCATCTAAGCCTCCTGTCATCTAAGGTAGGGAGTTTATGCATGGAGGCAGAGGAAGTGAGTGAAGTTCTTAATATGAGTACTTCACATCAGCATTCGCCAAGAAAGTCACAACACATGTAGATAAGGTGATAAAGAAGGCATACGGCAAGCTTGCTTTCATCAGCTGGAACATTGAGTAAAAAAGTTAGAAAGTCATGTTGCAGCTGTACAAAACCTTAGTTAGACCACATTTGGAGTATTGCGTGCAGTTCTGGTTGCCACACGACAGGAAGGATGTGGAGGCTTTGGAGAGGGTGCAAAATAGTTTACCAGGATGTTACCTGGATTGGAGTATATTTGCTACAAGCAGAAGTTGGACAAACTTGACTGTTTCCGTTACAGCATCAGAGGCTGAGGGGTGACCTAGTAGAAGTATATAAAATTATGACAGGTGTGGATAGGGTGGATATTCAGTCTTTTTCAAGTTCCACACATATGGCCTATTTGTATAATAACAATGACGTCACATTCTGATGTTTTACTCAACACCTTCAACTCATCAGCCCTACTCACAAACTTCCTTGTTTTAAAATAAATACCATCCAGCCTTGCCATGCTTCCTTATGCCTTCACTTGACTATATTTGGACTGCTTTCTTGACAAACTCAATTTTTCTTCTATACATCTCTGTGCGTCACTCCCCTACTCTGCCTCTATATCCTATCCCAGTAATTTAAATTAGTTTAAACCCACACCAACTGCATAAGCAAACCACCTAGCAAGAATGTTGGTCCCATTCCAATTCAGATGATTCACCAATTTCCTTTAGAGAAGGAAATCTGGTATCCTTACTTGGTCTGGCCTACATGTGACACCAAACCACAGCAGTTCACTTTTAACTTTTGACTTCCGAAGAAGGGTCCTGATCCAAAACATCAACTTTCCTGCTCTTCTAATGCTGCCTGACCTGCTGTGTTCCTGCAGCTCCACACTGTGTTATCTCTGACTCCAGCATCTGCAGTTCTTGCTACCTCACTTTTAACTGCCCTCTGGGTGATTAGGGATGGATAATAAAATACCCAGTCAGTGATGCCCACACCAAATTAAAAAAACTCTGGAATTCCCTAACCCTAAACCACCTACGCCTTTACGTTGCATTCCGCTTCTCAAGGGCTCCTTAGAAACTACCTCATTGACCAAACTTTTCATCATCTGACTTAATATCTCAAGCAACTCAGTAATCTTGGGTGATTTTAATCTTCATTTGGATTGAACAAGTCAGACTGACAGAAGTAGTGTTGAAGGTAAGTTCATGGAGGGCTCTTGGGGCAGTTCTTAAAGTGAACATCCAAGTGCCAACCAGTGATCTAGGCCTGATAATGTGCAATGATGCAGAATTAATTAATGATCTTATAGTAAAGGTATCTTTTGGAAAAGTGATCATAATATAATAAAATTTCATTTTCAGATGTAGGTGAGAATTGTGGGTCTAAAATGAGTTATGTAAACTTAAATGCAGGCAATCATGAGGCAATGAGGTCAGATTTGCCTAAAGCTAAGGCAATAGAGAAACTGTGGCAGGTTATTTAAGAAGCTGTCTGTAACTGTTAGTAAAGATACAGTACATGTTGAGAGAAAGACAGACAATAAAAAGGATGCACCATCCATGGCTGATTAAGGAATTTGAAACACCATACGGTCATAACAAAAAAGGTTTTGCCACTAACAGGATGCTGTTGTCAAGCCAAAAAGACATCTTCCTATTGCACAAATGAGTAATATGGTACATGAATTTCAATGTTGTTGTGATGCTAGGTACATAGATTCTAAATCCCAAAGACTTGCCGATTGTACCAAACAGCATATTCCTACAGCTGGGATTTTTAAAAAGTAGAAGCCTTGAACAGATATTTTGTATCTATTGTCTTTGTCTGTTGTCAATGCATAAGACAAAAAATTACCAAGATTAATTTTCACGATGAAAAGCTGTTACTAGCAGAGTGCCATGGGGATCAGTGCTGGGGCCTTAACTGTTTAGAATCTATATCAATCACTTCAAAGATGGGACCAAAAGTATGGTTTCCAAATTTGGTGATGATAAGAGAGTAGGGCAGTCAGTTGTAAAGAGGACAAAAAGTCTAAAAAAAGAGATTTAGATAGCTTTAGTGAGTAGAAAACAAATGGCAGATGGAATATGACGCGGAAAAATGTGAACTTGTCCATTTTGAGAGGAAGCAGCATTTTATTTGAATGGAGGGAGATTGCAGAATTCGAAGGTGCAGAGGAATCTGCTTGTCCAGGTACATCAATCGCAAAGTTAATGTGCAGGTGCAGCAAAGTGATTAAGAAGGCAAACTGATTAACAGTGCAAATTGCAACAGAAATGGAAGCATTCAAATGTCAAGAAATTTTGCTGCAGCTTATTACAGGACCTTAATTAGATCACTGTGTATGATTTTGGTCTCTTTACTCGAGGAAGGGTTAACTGCAATAAAAGTTCAGAGAAGGTTCACTCAACTGATTCCTGGTATGAAGGAGTTGTCTTACAAGATAAGATTGAGCAGGTTTGGCCTGAATCCATACTTAGAATGAGACAATATCTTATTTATACATACAAAGTTCTGTGAATACTTCACAGGGTGGATACCACTTCTGTAGAACTTTACAACTAGGGAATGCATTTTAAAACAGAGATAAGTAGCATTTTTTCTCTCTCTCTCTGATTCAGTGATCTGTAGAATTCTCTGCCATAGACAGTTGTGGAAGCTGTGTCTTTGAACATAGTCAAGGGAGAGTTTGAATGATTTTTGATTGGGACGGGAGGCAAATAGGGAAGCGCAGTTGAGGCCCCAATCACATCAGCCATCGAAACGTAGGACAGGCTTCAGGAGAATGCAGTAGAATTCCCAGTTCTTCTGTTCTAGGGTCACATTTTGTTTTAGTGGTCCTGTCAATGGCTTACATTAAAAATGCTACATAATCATATGTTATTACTATTGCTGGTTTTAAAGAAGATTTTAAAAACAGGAGAAACAAAGGGGTTTAGAGAGGATTCCAAGGAATAGCCTTGACATCTGAAAGTAGAGCTGCCAATAACAGGGAAAACCAAACTGCTGGTGCACAGAAACTGGAACCAAAAGAAATTAGAATTCAGTGGGGAAGAAGCTTGTGCAACTGCAAGTAATATAGAAATACCTGAGAAACATTAATGATAAGGCAATGCCAACTTTTACAAACCTAGTTCAGTCAAACCAGCTGAGTAAATGGAACAGAACATTATTAGGCTTAAGTTTTAATTAAACGATCCTGATCAACAGAATTTGTTAAATTACTGAGAGAAAATTATTGATGCAATATGTACATTAACCTGTGTTTGTACTCTGAAGATACATTAAAAAGTCATTCATACAAAATAAAATAGATATTTTTGTAAATTTTCTATATGACTTCCAAACTGTATCCTAGTCAAATTCTTATTTCAGATTGCTACATGTTGTAATTAACAGGCAAGCTGCACTATTCACATTTGGACAATTGGAAAACTCGGCTCGCTTCTCCGTTAAAATTACAACAGACCGAGAAGGATTGTAATGTTTTCCTGTATTACTATGTCTGACTAAATGATTAATGAAAAACAGCGTACATCATAGATTTAAAAGTGCCATCTATTTAGGTCACCTTGACACAGCTCTCCAGAAGATTTTATCTCAACGTACATTTTAGTATTTCATCCAGATTCGCAGTGTCGTGAACTTCAAGGCAGCTTCAGACACAATCCTCCAGGTGTGGAAGTACGAGATCCTGTCCAGCCTTTCTGGGGGTCTTGTGGCGCAGTGGTAGTGTCCCTACCTCTGACTCAGAAGGTCTGGGTTCAAGTCCCACCAGCTCTAGAAGTGTGTCGTAACGTCTCTGAATAGGTGGATTAAAAATGTCTAGAACTTCCCACGTTCCCCCACCCTTGCTTGAATTACGTTCTGGTGTAGAAGGCCCAACCTCCAGCTCCGTGTAGCCCATTACTGAGAGTCTGACTGTTTATCCAGTCGGTTTGCTTGCCTCTTTCTCATCCTGCCTGGACAGAAGATAACTGCAATCCTGGCAGAATGAGGCTGTCAATTAGTGACCGCTTAAGGGCCTCATCCCACTAGGTTGCAATTACCTCAATTCCAGGCGGGACAGAGATGACCGGATATCCAGCTGAGCAGGCTTTATCCCTAGATCTATATTATCCTGGGCATGACTAAGGGGCAGGACTCAAGGTTGGGGGTGTGGCTTCTGAGTGCAACACTGTAGCCACATTAAGATATTATTGTTACAAGAACAAGTCAGAGGCTGTCCCCATCGACAAGGTATCAGTCAAGATTTTGATGGAATGCTTTCCAATCACCTGGATGGATGCAGCTCCAAAAACACTTAAAATGCCAAACACACTCCAGAACAAAGCAACCTGCTTGTTTGCACCCCATCCACCATCAGCAACATTCACTCTATTCACCACCGATGCACAGTGACAGTATGTACCATCAGCAAGATGTACTGCAGTAGCTCCCCTAGGTTCCTTTCACCCACCACCTAGCAGGACAAAAGCAGCTGTTGCATAGCAAAATCACAACCTGCCAGCTCCCCTTCAAGCGGCATACCAATGCTGATTTGGAACTCCACTGTTGCAGAGTCGAATTTCTGGAACTTTGTTCCTAACAGCACTGTGGTAGTCCCTACACCACAAGGACCACAGCAGTTCATGGTGGCAACTAACTCAGCATCATCTTCTCAAGAGCAACTAGGGATGAGCATTCATTGCTGGCCCAGGCAGTGACACCCACGTCTCATTCATGAGAAAAAAAACAAAATAGAGAGAGGGGGAAAGCGTGAAATAAGAAGCAGACAATGACACCCAAGCTAGAAGAGAACAAAAGGCACAAAGATAGAATTCGAGGGGAAAGAGGTCTATGTGGATACATGATTGCTGGTTTAAAGCAGTTTAGCAATTGATCTAAGCTGGCATTGTAAAATTTGTACAGAAGTAAATCTTAACATCCCTGAAATGGTATGTAAATTGAATGGTATTCCTGGATGAATTCCAAGGCTGTCTCTGAGCCCTATGCATTGCCACAAAGCTCTCCATCAATGTTCTGAATCTTTGACCACTATATTATAGACTAGTTTGCTGGTGACTGGGAATGGAGCTATTCGATTCACTTATTGCTCTGCAATAACCTATAATTAGTTCTTCTCTTGATGTATAATCAATGCTTCACAGTTGAGACAATGACTGAATACCACATGGAGTTCAATAAAATTAACAAATAGAAAAAGATACAGAAAACTTTCCAGGTGTTTCATGCCATGTAAAAAAGTTCACAGTGGAAAACAACTATCTTTACACTCACAATGACAATAGGTTAACTTATCATCACTTGCCTGGGAGGACTGCCTGTGGCTTGTTTCTCCAACAATGTGGTCCCAAGGAACTTCTACTATCCAAAATACTAGTTTCAAAATACTATTTCAATGGAGTTATTTTACATAATATATCCCACTTGGGACTATTACTGGAAATCTGGTTTGAGATGTGATTCAGCCCACAAACAGAAAGAGAACAAAATGCTGTCATGTAGCAATGATAAGTCCTACACTTGGGGTCACTTTTATCTTCACAGCCTGAGCAGTTTCCTGATGGAGCAGACTGGTCACCTTCTTAAAAAAATACCAGTTTTCAAGATATCACAGGGAACCGATCGGGTTAAAATTGGGATAAATTATGTTTGCTAGTTAAGAAGCCTAAGATTAGGGTGTGTAGTTTTGAAATTACAGCTAGAATATTCAAGAATGAAATTAGGGAATATTTCTTCACTTAAAAGGTGGCAAGAATTTGGAACTTTCATCTAAAATGGTTTTAAAACTGAGATTCATTAAATAGGGGATAGGGGACAAAAGCAGATACACAGAGTTAGGTTCTAAATCAGGAATGATCAAAATGAATGGCTGTACAGACTTGAGTAGTGTGGCCTCTTCCTGATCCTATGCATGGAAATTATACCTGCAGGCAAATGGCTAAATGTATTACTTCCCACAGAGCAACAAGGTTTACTGCGTTTGAAAAAAAGACTCTCTACTTCCAGTCAGGCATTAACCTCCCTCACCTGATAGCCATTTATTCTGATGTAAGCAATGGATATGTACAGTGAAAAAAGAAGAACCTAATATTTCATAAGAAAATGCATTGTACGTTTTTGAAAATTTCCATAAATTGTCAAGTTTATTTTCAGCCTCAGATTTTTAAAAAGAAAAGTTGAGCTCGTTTTAAGTGCTCAGCTAAAGAAACAATGATGTGCACTTTCACAACCGCAACGTGTCCCAATTTTCCTCACTTCGTACTGAAAACGATGGCCTGCCTTGGCTTTGTGCTCAACTCTCTGGAGTTGGAACTCGAATAAGCAAACAACCACCTGACCCAGGCAAGTATCTGATCACTGAGCCACGTTAATAGAAAATTCTAACGTGACAATACCAACACAATTTGCTGCTCTAACAATAACCATGCATTTGTCAACTACATCTATTACGTATAGCTGGTTTTCACGTAGCTGATACTAACGCCACTTTTCTTTATGCTGAGCACTTAAAAGCAAGCTAAACTTGTTTTTCTTTTAAAAAACTGAGGCTGAAAGCGAACTTGACAATTTGTGGATACACAACTTTGACATACGTAAGGTCTGAAAATGTAAAAATAAAAGGATCTTGTACCTGTACAAGCTCCTCTTCTGCATATTTCAGCCGGCTGAGTTCAGTCTCTGAACCCTCGCGTAATTCTCTCAGACGCTGTGCCTCCCTTTTGGCATCATTTATTTCAGTTTTCATCTTTTGTTCTAAATTTTGCTTTTCCACTTCAACAGTTCGGTTTTCTTCTTGAGCTTTCTGAAGTCTTCGTTAGGGTGAGAAAAACGAAAAACGAAATAAAATGCTGTCTTACATAAACAGTACTAGCAGCTGCTACTTACACATAGTGTGCTCCATGAGGGATTCTATTTTTCCACAGTGGGAAACAGTATAAAATTGGAGATCATGAACTGAGCAGACTTAAGCAGGGTCAGTTCACTGAATCGTTATGTAATAAGTTTAGTTTAATGCTAAATGACCAGTACAATGTTGTCATAAATTTAACAAGGGAAAAGAATGCAACAGCAGGAAAAAGACAGTATCGGGAAGTTGCCTGAATAGTACTCTGAAAGCAATATATTCTCCAAATTACAGCAAAGTTCCATTAGGAAGAACCTAATTGGAATTAGCAGCTTTAACTGGAAATCAAACAATGCTTTTTAAGTGCCCATTTAAAACACTGCAATAGAATTCATGCTGACCTAATTTTGGGCTTAGCTATTGCAAGTTATCAATTAACTCCTTCTTAGCTCGGCCACTACATGACGTTAAACACCTCTGGTTAAACTCCATTTGGCATTTTGCCCAAAAATGGCACCAGCTGTTAAGATAACCATAGTTCAACAGAATTTTAAAACATTCTTGACATAACCTAGCAGACCTTCAAAGTGACACAGCAAAAAATATGTGGAAGCATGAACATTTGGTTATTAAAATGTATTTTATGAACATCTGTCATAAATCAGGGATATACAGGAATGTATCCCTTCATGACATTTAGAGACTTATCTTAAAGGTTTAAAGTGTAACAGGGAAGATCACTACTTTCTCTGGAAGAATACAGTTCATTCATTTGTACTGGTCTTTGAGAAATCAATTTAGCCTGGATTTTCTCACCACCTTTTCTCTGCTCTCACCTTGCTTGAAATTCCATCAGGCTTTCCTCAGCTTTATGCAGACTGTCTAGTTCTTTCATCATCTTTGCAACATGTTCCTTAGAGTTTCTGTTTTGTGTGTAAGCAAACCAACAGCCACCAATACCAACAACCATGGAAACCGCAAGAATAAAATCCTTCAACCAATTGTGGCGAGGACCTGGAAAGCATAAAGCAACATTATGGCCGAGGTCAATGAGTCATTTGGCATTTAGAATGCCAGTTCTAAATGAAACAGCTGTAATATTTAATAATTTTGCTGCTTCACTTTCTGCCTTTATACTTAAAGCCATTATATATTTACTTACAGTGCATTAACTTTAATTAAGAAATATTCTTCTAGTCTGATGCTGCTATCAGTCACATTCAAATGCACATAAATACAGAAGACTAATATTACAAGAGGAAACAATGTATGGTAGAGGATTACTACAATACCACCTCCCTGGTCTAATTGTAATGTTTACTACAAGGGAAAACAATCTGGAGTAAAATTACAATGTTAGCCTTGAATATAACTAGAAATAAACTAGAAATAACTGTACAGTTTATAAATGCTAATGTGCATGTAAACAAACATTCAGATTAAAAGTACAAAAAGGCAATTTTCCAATTTTGTGGTTGCTGTGAGAAACAGCAGCCAATAACAGCACATTTTTGTTTATTTGGTTGCAACGTGGCTATCAGGCCAACAATTATTGCTCAAGTAACGAAATGACTGTGGGAAGATGACGGTGGGTGATCTTTTTGAACCACCCTGCATAGAGGTTTGATGCACCTGAGCAATTTAATATTCTTTTCAGAGAACATTTCAGCACCAGCTAAGTCAGAATGGGTGGCAGGTTTTCTTCCTTAAAGAAGGTCATGACAGACCAGAAGGTTTTGTGACATCTTCATGGCAGCTCCTGCATACCAGCTTTTATTTTAAAATGCAGTTTTACAAAAATCAAACTTTTAAGTTATCAAATTGCCAAGGTGAAACCAGAACTCTTTCATGGATTGATCATCTAGGCTTCTAGATTACTTGGCAGTACCAGAACCACAACATTACAGAAACAAAAACAGAAATTGCTGGAAAACCTTAGAAGGTCCGGCAGCATCTGGGGAAAGAAATCAAAGTTAATGTTTCGGGTCCAGTGGCCTTTCCTCAGAACTGATGGTAATTGGGAAAAAGTAGATTTTAATGAGGGGATAGGGTGGGGGAAGGGGTAAGATGTAAATGATAGGTGGATATAGTTGGACAGACAAAGAAATGGATAATGATCTGGCTAGGAGAATGAACTGCTACGCATGGGGACAATGAGTTGGCTAACGGGTTCTGTGTAATAGCAGACCATGTGGTAACAAGGCCTGGTGCGTGAGGGTTGAGGTAAAGACATGGGAGAAGGTGCCTCATGCCCCGAAATTGTTGAACTCAAAATTGAGTCTAGAAGGCTGAAGAGTTCCCAAGTGGAAAACGAAGTGCTGTTCTTCCAGCTTGTGCTGAGCTGCGCTAAAGCACTGCAGCAAGCCCGAGACAGAGAGGCTGACCAGGGAACAGAATGGTAGAGAGATAGTAGGAACTGCAGATGCTGGAGAATCTGAGATAACAAGGTGTAGAGCTGGATGAACACAGCAGGCCAAGCAGCATCAGAGGAGCAAGAAGGCTGACGTTTCGGGCCTAGACCCTTCTTCAGAACCAGGGTCTGGGTCCGAAACATCAGCTTTCCTGCTCCTCTGATGCTGCTTAGCCTGCTGTGTTCATCCAGCTCTACACCTTGTTATAACAGAATGGTACAGTACTCTTAATAACAGAAATTCACGCTCACTGTGTACAATCTTCTGACCAGTTAAAATAGTGGGCTAGATCCACCTGCAGCAACAAGTTTGGCAAAATACATCTTGACTTTAGCTGCCCAGTGCAGTGATCTCACCATTGATGCACTTTCATACTTTTTTCCACTTCCTAATTAGAATACTCTGCAGTAACAATGGCAATCGGAAGTGCCACAGATTTTTCCCTGCAATTCAAAAAATGAACAGGGCACGATCTTAAAGTTGCAAAGCTAGCTGCTGTGCAAAGAAGAAGCACGGTACAAATGAAAAAAACATGACCCTCATCAGGCCAATCCCTCCTCCAGGAAATGGTTTACTTCCCTCCTAGCTGTTTAAAGGGCAGAAATTCCAAATCCCTTGGATGTGCTGAGCTTGTATCCAGCCTGCAATCCTGTTTAACCATGAAAATCATGGTTTCAGTTTTAATCACACTGCTGCGAGGCCTTCAGGGGTATTCCTTTTCTGTCAAAGTGGTAGTGGCGTGAAAGTTGGTGATAATCCAGTACAATTTGCTTTCAGTAGGGGCAGGAGCTATGAAAACTATTTAGCAACTATCTCTAATTAAAATCACGTGCAATTCTTATTGGAATCGTTCATACGATTCCTAGTTGTGCATGGCTCTGCACTACGAACAAAGAATGTGAACAATGAGGTACAACAGGAGCAAGGCTTGAAGGAGTTTCTCCTAAAATGGAGCGTCCTTCCTGCTTTGTTCACAAGAATGATCACTAACTCCGGACAAGTTGGTTAAAACGTTTTAGGCAATCACTTCTGGGTGAATTCTTCAAGCGCCCTGTCACCCAAATTTAATTGCATGCCAGGGGCAAATGCCTTTTGATTTTTCGTTATACCAGAGGACGTGTTACGGCAATAGATTTTCCAAAGTCAGCCATACATTGAGGCTTGCAGTCTAAGCCCAAGGCCAAGTCTGTGGGGGGGAACCCTCAAATTTCCAGAAAGAGTTCATCATCCAATATCCTTTGAGTGAGGTGAGTGAACTTGATTTAGTGACTGAGGTCGCTGGAAATGGATAACATTTGTGTGAAAGATGGAACAACAAATAAACAATGCCACAGGACTATTATCAATTTTCCTGCTAAATATGGCAGGCAAAGGAAGGTACAACCACAGAAAGTCTACTTGGAAAACAGCATACCATTAACAGCAACAACACTTTTTGTTCCAACATTTTATTCAATGCTTTTCAGTATCTGAGCTGAGAATTCAGTACTCCTTAGCTAAAGATTCCAGTGATTGTCAGAAAGTGATTCAGTGAATATGACTGAAAAAAAAAACTATGGCAGCAGAATTAGCAGTATAGCAGTACTGCAATTTATGGCTGAAGATTTATGTTGCCCTGATTGGGCCAAAATCTATTTTATTTTGGCAGTGTGCAATAGCTAGGATTGGACCGGCAAGATCAATCTATCACACAACACAGCCAGAATTGTAATGAACAGTAATCTTACTTGGTTTCATTGTTTTAAACACATCCATCGCCAATTCTCAGCAATTTTTGAAGAAGATCATAATTTTTGGAAGAAAGAATGCAAGTTAGGAGTCCCAACATGCGATGGTCATACTGAAACATTTGCAGATATTTCTGATTTTACACAGCTCTTGCCCATATCTCATATTTTCCTAAAGGTGACTTTCACGTTTGAAATGAAGGCTTAGCAGTTTCCAATTTCTCATATTTGCCTCTCAAACTTACATCTGTCAGATCAGTTACAGATTTAGTTACAGGATACTTGTAACTAAAATAGCATAATAAATTTGTTTAGTATAAAGACATAATTGCACACAGCACTTTATATCAATCACAAGATGTCCAATAACATTACTAATAGAGAAATATTCAAAACTCTGTTTGTTGCAAAAGTACGTTATCCTGATTGTTTAAGAATAAATAAACATTTAGATATCTTTTAGTCAAAAACCTGCAAGCTTTCTGGCTTTTAAATTCACAATGGCCTGTCCGGATGATTTCTGCTCTAATACAAGAAACGCAGTGTAATAGCTCTGCACAATCAGCATATGTTAAGGTTTGGGCTACAATTACTAAATGAGCTCAGTTTTGAGATGCTACGGCAAGACTTGCTCAAGGACAAAATTATTCTTTATATAAATTTTAAAACTATTCAACAATAAGCACGACATATAAAAAATTGATTAAATGGAAATATTGACAATTTCGGCACCAAAAATACAATGTGGAAGGCTCATCATTTTCAGAACAATTTTTTTTTAAACTAAACTGAAGTTCAGAAGAAGAGTCACTGGACCTGAAACTTTAACTCTGCTTTCTCTTCACAGATGCTGACAGACCTGTTGAGTTTTTCCAGCAATTTCGTTTTTGTTTCTGCTTTCCAGCATCTGCAGTTATTGGGTTTTTTGGTATTTATATGTTTACTGTTTAGTTTTTCCCAGCAGGACACAACGCTGCTATTTATATTTGTTTTTCTGATTAATGCAAATGGTTCATAGCTGTGGAGAGTTATGAATTTCAGAATTCTGTTTCTTGTTCAGCTTCATCGTAGATCAAATGCTTAATTCTACACATTAGCAACAATCCTTCACAAGCATAGTCATTTCATAAAAATTGTGCTCTAATCACTTGAAAGCAAATAATGACTATTCTCGACTCAGAATTCAGTATCAAGGCCCAGTACTCTTATCAACTGCTGTGCGGTGCATGCCACTGCAGCTGAGTAATTTGCTCAAAACTACCCAAACTTGTATTTTATTAGGGATTCAACACTGCTGTTTTCACGGCTCATTTTCAAAGATTTTCCGTAAAAAGTCTAGAAGATCTGTAGAATAGAATCCCCGTTTTATCAAGAGGGTCCATGCTCCATGAAAGATGTGTAGCAACAGTGCCACCTAATGGGGAAACAATTATTCTAACAGAACCATATGATGTTCATTTTCAGCCTTTCTCAGGGCTAGCTGCCCTAATGGTTGTGTTATATAATTAAAATTTACTGTACATTAGGCGATCAAGAGCAAGGTAAAACTTAGCAACAGCCAAAGTCTATCAAAAAGACCTCTATTCCATGAATTCTTAAAAATAAGCCTGTCGTGAGGATTCAGCAAACACATCAAATGAACAGCCAAGGCATACGGAACTGGTTCACTGCACTGAGCTGGTTGGCGTCAGCCAATGGGAGCAGTAAGGAATGTCAATTCACCTCAGCTCAGTTGAGTTATAAGGGAGACAGAAACAAACTTCCCACTTCCGGCCATTACGTGTCAATTCACACAAACCTCAACTTGCAGCTTTAGGCTGCTAATCAGTTGCAAAACTAGTGGTTAGAGACGTGGTGGAGGAAGAACGAATCCCTGCTGTGAACATGTATAAAAGCTACATGATACATTTAAAGCAAACAAGCAATCCGAATGGACACTCACGTATTGGAGCTCCAAATAACACAGCATCCAATGCCTTGAGTTGTAGCTTTTGCCTGTGACTCCGGTCAGTGATTTTCAAATTTGAGATCATAAAAGGAATCTCGTTCACCGCCAACCTGTCAACCAAACACAATAAATTTAGACAATGTCACACATACAACAAGAGTGAGATAACAGTAATCTTGCTGTTCCACAAATTATTTTCTGTTCTTAATGTGTCAAGTCTTGCTGGGCTGCGATTCTATTGACATGAACAGCTCACCAAACAAACAGTCACCAAGCTTCATGCTTGACGTGTGCCCTGATGGTGAATTTTTAGAAAGGCTGACCAACTCGAATGCGCCACTGCAAGTCTCTCGAAACACTTCATGATAATGGAGCTCTGACCTCCATTATCATGAAGTGTTTCGAGAGACTGATCATGGTTCACATCAGCTCTAGTCTCCAAGCCCACCGCAATCCCCTATAATTTACCTACCTATGCCATTTCCGTAGCCCTGCACTCATCGCTGGAACATCTAGACAACAATGCTCATTGACTACAGCTCCACCTTCAACACCATTATCCCCTCCAGACTGATCTCAAAATTCCGAGACCTTGGTCTCGGCTCTACCCTCTGCATCTGGATCCTCAGCTTTCTGACCCATAGACCGCAATCAGTGAGGATAGGTAAATGCACCTCCTCCACAAAAACACTCAACACTGGAGCCCCCCCCAAGGATGCATCCTCAGCCCCTTACTGTACTCCCTGTACATCTACAACTGTGTTGCCAAATTCCAAATGAACACAATCTACAAGTTGGTGATAACACCGTGGTAGGACAATATCTAACAATGACGAGTCAGAATACAAAAAGGAAGATACAGGGCTTAGTGACATGGTGTAGTGAGAACAACCGCTTTCTCATCGTTAGTAAAACTAAAAAGAACTGATCGTTAACTTCGGAAAGAAAGGAGGAGAACACACCCCCATCTACATTAACAGAGCTCAGGTGGAGAGGGTGGAGAGCATCAAGTTCCTCGGAGTGACAATAACCAACGACCGGTCCTGGACTTCCCACGTGGATGCAACAGTCAAGAAGGCACAACAATGCCTCTTCTTCCTCAGGCAGCTCAGGAAATTTGGCATGTCCATAAGGTCCCTCACCAACTTCTACAGATGCACCATTGAAAGCATACTGTCCAGGTGCATAATGGCCTGGTATGGCAACTGCTCTGCCCAGGACCATAAGAAACTACAGAAGGGTGTGTGCACAGGCCAGACCATCACAGAAGCCAACCTTCCAAACGTAGCCTCCATTTACATGGCTCATTGCTGTGGAAACCCCGCCAACATCTTCAAAGATCCATCGCACACCAGTAATGCACTCTTACAACATCTTCCGTCAGGCAGAAGATACAGAAGCCTGAACACACGTACCAGCAGGTTCAGGAACAGCTTCTTCCCAGCCATTATCAGACTGATGAATGGGCTCTCTAATGTCAAATAATGCTGATCTTGCTAACATTGATCTTGCCTAGTGCACGCCCTGTGCGACGTAATCTGTATGCCTCTGTCTAAGTTGTTTTTCATCCTATGATCTGCCTGTACTGCTCGTAAACAAAGCTTCTCACTGTACGCAAGTACACATAACAATAAATAAAGATAAATCAAAGACATGCATAAGTCCTCTTTGCTAAACTCTGCCACCAACTGTAACTTACAAGTAGGACATGGCCCACATTGCCGAAGGCTCTGTAAGTTACAAGTTTTATTAACGTTTGAGTCTGGTTTTTAAGCTGTGACTTCACATATTTATAACACGTCACAGATGGTCATTCACTGCAGCATTAGCAATGCAGTTGCCTTTCAGTTTCTCTTATTACAGCCAAATACACAGCTCCAGCACATGGTGACACTAGGTTTGGAAGCCTCTCCATAGTGCAGCGTGCCACTGTCTTCATGCACATTATTTTGCAGCATCTATGTCAAATCTGCCATGTACAGGAACGAAAAAGAATTCAAGGATTCCAGAATCAACATGCAGCATTTGTAACCAGCACCTCCATCAGGCTAATGCCCCATACGTTAGTAGAAGTTATGACACTTTCATTTTGCAGCATTGATTGTGCGAGTGATATTTGAACTAGTGTGACAAACCAAATAATGGTTCCTGGGCCACAAGTGCTATCTACTGATACTGCCACATGAACTGTGATGCAGCAGTCAAAAGGCATGCATGTTGCACCATCTCACCTTCACGAGAGAACAGTTTGTGCCACCTAAATAGAAGGTATATGACAATTTTGCCAGAGAGATGGCAAGAAAACAAGGACCAAGACGAGGAACTGGACCAACAGGAGGGCAAGGAGGAAGAGCAACTTGCATGACCACCTAGACAGCTCCCCTCTGTCTGAGCTCTCTGTTAAGAATTCACCTATTGTGGCAAGAGTAATCTCATCCCATCACAGAAGTTCCATACCTCAGCTTTTCTGTCACTGATCGTCACACTGCTGCACATGGCCACGATGCAAATATATTTGCCAACACAAAAAAAAAATTCAAACCAACTGTCTACATGAAATCATCCCATACTGCATACAACAGTCAACCTGTCACCCGTGTCATCCTTTAGCACCTGTCTTCCACTTTGCCTGTCCTGGTGCTCCAATGCTTTGGTAATCCAGTGGTTATAACATAGCTGATGGAAGACTGCTGACCTTCAGAGGAGGAGTTACAAATGGTATTGGAAGGTAATCTAATGCAATTCTGGGTCTAGGAGGTCAGGTTGCACTTGGTTGGTGCTGGACTCCTCCAAGCTTTGCTACCAACCTGATTTTCCCAGTCCACTTGTGTAGTGAAGTCACCATCATTATTTTAATAGTGTCCTTCTTACAACTATGACTTTCTTCTTTCTCCTGATTTATTTTCTTCCCCACATCCTGACTACTGCTAGGATCCTGTACTTATCTCCTATCAGGGTCTTCTTTCCAGGTTCTTCAGACGCTGCAAGGGGCCAGGAGACCATCCAGGCAGATATTCATAAGCTAGTGTTAGTAGATAGCAGTGAAGGTAACCGCCAAGATTCATATCAACGAACGTATCTTCAAAAGTCCTATCCTTAAAGATTGGTGTGGGAGAAACAGGTTTGAATTCATGGGACATTGGCAGCAGTATTGGGGAAGGAGGGAGCTGTTCCGATGGGAAAGACTCCACTTGAATGAGGCTGGGGCCAGAGTCCTGGTGAATAATGTAATAGGGCTGTGGATAGGGCTTTAAACTAAATAGTGGAGGGGTGGGTTTGGTTGCATGGAAAAGTATGGAAGAAGTTAAGAGGGGCAGGGCTCAGCAGAGGTTATTAAAGATTCCAGAACAAGTAACAGGACAGAGAGAACAGAAGGTCAGGAATCTAACTTCAGGCACAGCAGATAAAGGGACAGTTACAAGAAGGGGGAAGATTCAACACAGCACTAAGGGTGTTGTACTTAAAAGCACGCAGTATACAAAACAAGGTAAATATGCAGGAACAATTTGTGGGTATCACAGAGACTTAGCTGCAAGTCTGGGAACTAAATATCCAAGGATATGAATCCTATTGAAAGGACAGGCAGATGGGCAGAGGGGATGGGATTGCCTCATTAGTAAGAAATGAAATTATATTGATAGCAAGAAATGATATAGTCGGAAGGCGCAAACCTGTGTGAGTTGAGTTGAGGAACTGCAAAGGAAAGAAGACCCTGATGCGAGATAAGTACAGGATCCTAGCAATAGTCAGGATGTGGGGAAGAAAATAAATCAGGAGATAGAAAACACATGTAAGAAAGACACTATTAAAATAATGATGGTGACTTCAATATGCAGGTGGACTGGGAAAACCAGGTTGGCAGCAAATCTCAAGAAAAGGAATTTGTGGAATGTCTATGAGATGGTTTTTTCGAGCACCTTGTGGTAGAGCCCACTAGCGAACACACAATTCTGGATCTGGCGATGCATAACAAGGCAGATTTGATTAGGGAGCTGAAGGTAAAGGAACCCCTGGGGGCAGTGACCATAATAATGATAGAATTCACCCAGCATGAGGGAGGAGGTGGCCACAGTTGGTTGGAAAGGGAGACTAGCAGGGAAGATGGTGTAGCAGCAATTGCAGGAGTTTCTGGGGATAATTTGGGAAGCACAGCAGAAATTCATCCCAACAAAGAAGAAACAGACTGAGGGGAGGACAAGGCCACCGTGGCTGACAAGTCAGGGACAACATAAAAGCAAAAGAAAAAGTATACAATATAGTGAAGATTAGTGGGAAGCCAGAGGATTAGGAAGCCTTTAAATGTCAGCACAGCATAACTAAAAAGCAAGAAGGGTGGAGAAGATGAAAAATGATGGTAAGCTAGCTAGTAATAGAAAAGAAGATTGCAAGAATATTTTTCTATGTGTAAAAGACAACAGGGAGCCAAGAGAGGACACTGGAAAATGAGACTGGAGAAGTAGTATTTAGAAGCAGTTAGCGGGAGGTGATGGCCTTGTGGTATTATTGCCGAACTGTTAATCCAGTGACTCAGATAATGTTCAGGGGTTCCAGGTTCGAATCCTGCCACGGCAGATGGTGGAATTTGAATTCAATTAAAAAGAAATCTGTAATTAAGAGTCTAATGACGATCATTGTCAATTGTCGGAAAAACCCATCTGGTTCACTAATGCCCTTTATGGAAGGAAACTGCCCATTAGTATGTTTCCTCTTCCTGAAGATGGATTTCTGCTGCACTTCAGGAATTACCCCAGAAACTCCTGCCATCGTTGCTGTACTGCCATCCTTACCTGGTCTTGTCTACATGTGGTTGACTCACTTACGGATAGGCAGTAAATGTTGCCTAGCCAGCAATGCCCTCATCCTGTGAATGAACAAAAAGGAAAATGGGGACTGGAGTCATAGCCAATGTAACAACTCTGTTTAAGAA
>NW_025967359.1:0-15954 GCF_021869965.1 Rhincodon typus
ATTTTGGGTTAAATATTCTGATGAGGGACCTATATCCAAAACAGACAATTTTCATAACATAGGCTGTAGCCTGTTATTTTGAGCAATTGGGGCTAAAGATATCTGCCAAGGTTCAAGCTTCAATTCACTATCCAGATTCCTGCAGTGAACGCATGTGCAGATGATGACAGTATGAGGCATGACTGTGATGCTCTTTCCATGTTGAGTAACCTGTGACATTCACAGCTGGAAATTTGGCAGGATGCTATCCTGTAACTTTGGTGAAGGATCAGTGGCAACACTAGTGAAACTACAAAACACAAACGTCAGCCTTTTTGCTCCTATGATGCTGCTTGGCCTGCTGTGTTCATCCAGCTCTGCACCTTGTTGTCTCGGATTCTCCAGCATCTGCAGTTCCTACTATCTATGTCTTTACCTGCTACATTTAAAACTTCCCTCTTCTCTCCCTGATTAAACTGTTTGCCATTTAAGTGCACAATTTTACGCGTGGAAAATGTATTACTTTGCCTATTTCCAAGAAACATTCACTCTTAAATACCTCAGCGACTTGTCATTCATTGACCTTAAAGGCCTCCTTCAAGGTGTGGTCCAAGTACTTTCTGAAAAGAGATAGAGCCTGAGTAGGTGGCTCAGTTTATAGGTTTGGAGAATTTGTGGCTTGAAGAAGTCCACATCGTTTATGTCAGATTGCAAATAAAATTGTGAATCAAACTGACTACAGATGAGAGATATGAAAGCAAATGCCAGAAGCAAAGAGGGATTATGAAAAAAGACAAGTAGCTAACATAAGAGGGACTCCCAAAATCTTCCAAAAGCACATCAATAGGATAAGGGTGGTAAAGTGTGGAATATGACCAACTAGGGACTGAAAAGGGGATTGATACTTAGAGGCAAGAGGCATGGTTGAGATGTTAAATGAATACATTGCATGTATCTTTATCTACAAGGCAGACTCTGTCTAAGCCATGGTGTCAGGATCTTAGTCACTAGAAGAGCTAATATTGATAAGGAAAAACCGAAAGAACTGTGAATGCTGGAAATCAGAAATAAAAATAGAAATTGCTGAAAAATCTCAGCAGGTCTGGCAGCATCTGTGGAGAGAAATTAGAGTTAACATTTTGGGATGAGTGACCCTTCTTCAGAACAAATTTGCAATACTTTTCAAATTTCTCTCAAAAAAATTGGCAAACATATAACCACTATGGATAGAACCTTCTATATAAGTACTTACGGCTGTGCTCCAATTTCGCGCAAATGGTAAAAGAGTTGAGGAAGGTAGGTCTGAACAAGTGTCTCAAACACCAGACAAAGTGACACAATTCCCTGAAAATAAACAATTAATAGCATTATTGTAACATCCATAACAATCACAATAAAGACAGATTTATTTTTTAGACAGACACTAAACTCCATCCACTCACAAGGAGAACATAATCTGGAAGAACAAATTAACAAAAATCAAGAAATCCTCCCTGTCTTCAACAACATTCTTCCATCAGTCAATCTCACCAAAAACAAATTAAGAGCTCACTTAACTAATTTACTATACATCTGTGGGATTTTGTGTAACTTCTATTTATATTTATTGACATAACAACAACTTGTATTTATCTAGCACCCTAACATATACATATCTCAAGATCAACTCAAAACCAAAATAGGAAACTATAAATGAATAAGTGACGAGTAATGAAAAGCTAGTTGTCGGTATGTCAAAAGAAAACTTTGAAATAATATGAGAAGAGACGTAAGGAGCTTTAAGAAGTATGCCAGGGACAGGGGTGACGGCAGCTGAAGGATCTCCCATCAAAATTGAAGGTGGACTGGGCAAAGGCATCTATATTTTAGAGATTGAAAGATGATAGGTAAAGATATGTAAAATAGAATGATCGAGTCTCAGAAACAAATACATGAATAAAGATTTAAGGTTAGTCAGAGATAAGTGACACTGCAGAGTTGGAAATTTACAGCCTTAGTGATGACTATTTTCATTAGAGATTTCCAGCAGTTGCATTCTTTTTCTTTGACACAGAGCAAAATTACTTTAAATAGAGATTGTTGGTTTTTAAGTAAGTTTTTCACTTTTCAAATGGAAGCCTAATGTTAAGGTTTTGCAGTCAAGTTTAATAAGGGCCATAGGCTGCTGTAAGTGATTAAATCAATGTGAAGGGATGGTTCAATATTCCTATTGTTAAGTTGGGCAACTTGTGGCACATTCATAACTCCATGCCGAACAGGTGCTCTGACAGCAAAGAAATAATTATGTGATCAGGTTATCGAAAACATGTCAGTATGGTAGAACTGGATATCATTAGAATTATATACAGAAATAGACCTTGAACCTGGGGGTGATGTTGCCAAATTTATAACTTGAAGCACCTTAAACGAGGCAGTATTGAGACTTAAAAATACGTCAATGTTGGATATTGTGATGACCCATGTGGTTTTAGGGAGAAATTCACTTGTCATGTAAGAGATGGTTGCTTTTAGAACCGGGTTTTGCCAGGAGAATAGTCAAATTGGAAGAGGTAATCGTGAAGAATAATCTAGAGTGTGTCATCGGGACAGTTTCCTAGAACAATATGTTATGGATCCCACCAAGGATCAGGATAATTTGGAAACAAAAACAGAAATTACTGGAAAAGCTCAGGAGGTCACATCCTTTCACTTTAATGTGATTTTTATTTTTAATTAGTGCCAGAAAAGTTCAGAAAACCTGACAAATTAAAGGGGGCAAGTAGGTTTTGAATCTATAACATAAGGGCATTTAGAGCACTCCTTCTGGCCTAAGAGAAGCTGGAGTGTTTCATTCAAGCCAAAAGGCTGAACTTGAACTCTTTGCAAATCCTGTCATCTATCAACCCATCTCTACTGCCCCTCTGTCCAATCCACTCCAGAGCTGTGAGGAAAAAAAAGAGGATATACTGCTGTTAATTTAAGCGGGATGTCTGAGAAGCCTTGATTTCCAAGTTTGTCAACTAACTGACAGAGATTGATAGTCATGATTAGTCAACAATTCCATTATTGTCATAAGAGGAAATGACCAAAATGATAGAAAGCAAATTACATGGGCCTTAGTTTTGTTTTGTCCAGTAATTCCTATGTGAATCAGATGATAATTTACATGCAAATTACATGTTGACTTCCACTACCTAAACAGGAACATAGCTAAAATTATGGATTATCAAGACAGAATTAATTAATTTAATTACTGAAGCATCAAAGAAACAGCATTGTATTCAGGACAGTGTCCAGCTTTATTTTTCAGATTATTTGAGCTCCAAGATTTAGATTTAGTAATCTGGTTTCTTTTGTTTAGATCAATAATATGCAGATTAATGGTTTATTGTTCACACTAGGAATAAAACTACTGGTCAGTTATGTCACCCTTCCTCAGTGTTTCGTAGACAGATACGTCAAATCAAATAATTATCCTACAGATTTGCCATTTATGGTTTTACTTCACTCACTTCACTCTTCATATAAATGCTGGTTGGAGATAAAATCAGCTAAGAGTACAAATTGGAGGCGCTGTTTTTGTTAAAAAAAAACACAAGGGAACAAAGAAACAATATATTACTTACAATTGAGGCAAATACATTTTAATGTAATCTACCTTAACTGATAGAAATCAAATTCTGGTGAATGAATGCATAACCCTTTAAGAAAAAAAAGGAATTATGTCTTGCTGAATTTTAAGCCTTCATAGAACTTACTGAGGAGTGGGATGAGATGCAATGAAGCCTGAAGAAATATCGCACATACATCTCTCGGAAAACTTGGTAGAGTTTGGATGGCTCGTGGTAGAGAAAACAGAGTGGAGCAACTGCAAGTAAGCAGGAAACAACATAAATAAAATCCATGATTGCACAAGATAAATCATATCTTGGATGTCATACTGACAGCAGCTAATGTTCTTTTACAATCAATCATTATATCCTCAATTTGGAGGCATCACATTAAGTACAAGAAAGAATGCAACTGGAAAACCAAGTGCAAATAGCACTCAAAACTTCATTCAGTTTTCCAAAATGAAATTATGCTTCAAATTTTCGCTCAAGCTTATGGCATAACCACAAATATCAAATTGTCCATGAACCAGTGGTTTAGAATTTTTTGTTTTGCATTTAACACATCCATGATATATTGATAGGCATTAATGAATAACATGCTGCAGATTTACTAATACAGCTAAAATTCAGTTATCAAAATTCTGCAAGTAACCAGATTTTAATAAACTCAAAGTCTTTAAATAACAATGCAGATCGACTTATTTACACATTAGTGTCTAATATCAGTTTCTTGACAAAACAAATGCATTTTAATTTTTTTTGATAAGATGTCTTTTAGTGTTCTAAATGTTAAAAAAAGGCTTAATTTTAAGAATCTCCTTCATGCTCCACAAATAAACATACCTTATTCAATAATTTGATCTGATGCACCACACACTTTTTTGGATGGGCCGACTTCTAGTAAAAAGCTTTATTAAACAATTGCAAAAGATCATGGAAACTCAGGTTGAATGTAGCTTCTTTTGTAATTGTGCTATTGTACAACCTTGGTCATTTATGGGCAAATCATGCCGAAAATGTTAGCATAACCTAGTAGAAACTTTAACCCTGAATGTTATAGCTTTGAGTAGTACAATGAAAACCCATCAACATAAAATCCAAGACTGCAGCAGTTTTCAAAATACTCTCTCACATCCAGTTTTGTGTTTTTCATAAGGCCAGCTAAGTAACATAAAATAACAATACCTAACAGATTAACTATGTTGAAATACAACAAGATTTATGGCATAGGAGAATTTCTTCTAGCTCGTTGTGCATGAGCTTTCCAGCCTAAACAGACTTTCCAATTCCGTGTTTGTAACCCCACTAGTTTTGGCACCTTAAGTATATATCAACTTTCTTTTAAAACATGGGGTGACAGCTTCAGATCTTTTAGTACGGATCTTTGAGGTACCCCATTAATTACAGCCTGCCAACATGAGAATGACTGATTTATCACTACTCTGTTTTCTGTCTGATAAACAATCATTAATCCATGTTAGTACATTACCTTCTATTTCATGTGCTTCAATTTTGCTAAACAACCTCTTCTGGTGACCTTATTAAAAGCCTTCTGAAAATCCAAATATTATATATCTATCAACTCCCTTTTATCCATTTTGTTAGTACCATCCCCAAAAAAACTCCAACATGTTGTCAAAAATGATTTTCCATTCATAAATACATGCTGATAATGCCCAATCAGATTATTGTTATCCAACTACACCTCCCAGTCGCGAACCATTTCAACTCCCGCTCCCACTCCTTGGACGACATGTCCATCCTGGGCTTCCTGCATTGCCACAACGATGCCACCCGAAAGCTGCAGGAACAGCATCTCATATTTCGCTTGGGAACCCTGTAGTCCAGGGGTATCAATGTGGACTTCACAAGCTTCAAAATCTCCCCTCCCCCGACCGCATCCCAAAACCAGCCCAGCTCGTCCCCACCTCCCTAACCATTCCTCCCACCTCAAGCCCCCATCTCCTACCCACTAACCTCATCCCACCTCCTTGACCTGTCCATCCTCCCTTGACCGACCTATCGCCTCCCTAACTCCCCACCGACATTCACCTTTACTGGCTCCAACCCCACCTCTTTGACCTGTCTGTCTCCTCTCTACCTATCTTCTCCTTTATCCATCTTCTATCCGCCTCTCCCTCTCTCCCTATTTATTTCAGAATCCCCTTCCCTTCCCCCATTTCTGAAGAAGGGTCTCGACCAGAAACGTCAGCTTTCCTGCTCCTCTGATGCTGCTTGGCCTGCTGTGTTCATCCAGCTCTCCACCTTGTTATCGCAGATTCTCCAGCATCGGCAGTTCCTACTATCTCTGTAACAATTTTAACCCCACTGCGAAGCCTCTTCTAAGGATGCCCACCCTAAAGAAGTTACCCTCCTCCCTCCGGAAAAATCTCAGTGTATCCCTCTCCCACTGCAACCGTCTTGTAATCTCTTCGGCCCTGAAACTGCTCGACCACGTCCAAAAGCAAACCAGGCACTACAGCCACATTGCCTTTCTGAGTACCTGCCTAAGGAACCGGATCATCCCCAACGGACTACAGTCTACATTTAAGCCTTCCCAATTTGGCCCCAACCGCGACGACCGCTACATTCAGAACATTGATATCCTACAGAAGCGTTTCTCCATGCGACTCCTGAAATACACACTTGCTGCAATGCGCCGGCATCTCCAGATAGTACAATTAAGCCTACCCCAGCTCAGAGCCTCCCTCTCCCAGACCTGCAAAGGACCACTCCTGTTTTTTATTCTTCGTAAAATCCACAACCTGAACTCACAATTCTACTCGACTTTATTGGACACTAAAAATTGAAAGTACTTTAAACTTACTGGTGCCTGCCACCCTACCCAGGACCTTCCCCATCATGTGACTGCTGCCATTGGCCATGTGGCCACCTTCGGAGTACCAACGGTTTCCACGGATGATGTCACATCCGCCGCCGCCCAGTACGCCACGTCCGGTACAGCCAACGCCATCGACACCGCTGCTGATGCCGTCGCCTCCATTTCCGAGACCAACACAGACATCGAGGACGCCGCTGCCACCAACATCCAAGATTTACTGGCCTACGTCGCTCCACCCACCACCAACGTCGCTCCGCCCACCAATTCCACAGCCAGCAGCTCCAGAGGAGACTGTAGCACCCAGCCCTGCCGGGTCTTCACCATCCCCCCAGACCTCCCCCTTACTGAGGACAAACGGTCAGTCCTCAGTAAAGGACTCACCTTTGTCCCCCTCCATCCAAGCATCGACGAATACAACTCACATTTGGACATTGAACAGTTTTTCCGCCGCCTCCGCGCTTATTTCTTTAATCATGAGCCTAACCCTCCCTCTACTGACCCCTTCTCCAACCTCCAACACACCCCTTCCTCCTGGACACCACCCCAAGGCCTCCTACCCTCCCTCGACCTCTTCATCTCTAACTGACATCGATCGCCTCAACCTCTCCACCCCTCTCACCCACTTCAACCTCTCCTCCACAGAACGTGCAGCTCTCCGCTCCCTCTGCTCCAATCCTAACCTCACCATAAAACCCACGGACAAGGGAGGCGCAGTTATAGTATGGCGCACTGACCTCTACATCGCCGAGGCCAGACGCCAGCTCTCCGACACCTCCTCCTACTGCCCCCTTGATCATGATCCCACCCCCGAGCACCAAACCATCATCTCCCAAACCATCCACAATCTCATCATTTCAGGTGACCTCCCACCCACAGCCTCTAACCTCATCATTCCCCAACCCCGCACCGCCCGTTTCTATTTCCTTCCCAAAATCAACAAACCTGACTGCCCTGGTCGACCCATTGTCTCCACCTGCTCCTACCCCACCAAACTTATCTCCACCTATCTCGACTCCATTTTCTCCCCCTTGGTCCAGGAACTCCCTACCTACGTCCGTGACACCAACCACACCCTCCACCTCCTCCAGAACTTCCAATTCCCCGGTCCCCAACACCTCATCTTTACCATGGACGCCCAGTCCCTATACACCTGCATTCCCCATACAGATGGCCTAAAGGCCCTATGCTTCTTCCTGTCCCGCAGGCCCGATCAGTCCCCCTCCACTGACACCCTCATCCGCTTAGCCGTACTCGTCCTCACCCTCAACAACTTCTCTTTCAATTCCTCCCACTTCCTACAGACAAAGGGGGTGGCCATGGGTACCCGCATGGGCCTAAGCTATGCCTGCCTCTTTGTAGGATATGTGGAACAATCCCTCTTCCAAAGCTACACTGGCGCTATCCCCCACCTCTTCCTCCGTTACATCGATGACTGTATCGGCGCCGCCTCGTGCTCCCACGAGGAGCTCGAACAGTTCATCCACTTCACTAACACCTTCCACTTCAACCTTAAGTTCACCTGGACCATCTCTGATACTTCCTTCTCCTTCCTGGACCTCTCTGTCACCATCTCTGGCATCCACCTGGAAACCAATATCCATTTCAAGCCCACCGACTCCCACAGCTACCTAGAATACAACTCCTCTCACCCACCTTCCTGCAAAAAGGCCATCCCCTATTCCCAATTCCTTCGCCTCCGCCGCATCTGCTCACGAGATGCGACATTCCACTCGCAGACATCCCAGATGTCCTCGTTTTTCAAGGACCACAACTTCCCTTCCACAGTGGTCAAAAATGCCCTCGACCGTGTCTCTCGCATTTCCCAGAACTCATCACTCACAACCCCTACCTGCAATAACAACAAAAACAGAATCCCCCTCATCCTCACGTACCACCCCACCAACCTCTGAATCCAACGCATCAGCCTCCGGCACTTCCGCCATCTGCAATCTGACCTCACTACCAAAGACATTTTTCCCTCCCCACCCTTATCTGCTTTCCGGAGGGACCACTCTCTCCGTGACTCCCTTGTCCGCTCCACACTCCCCTCCAGCACCACCACCCCCGGCACTTTTCCCTGCAACCGGAGCAAGTGCTACACCTGCCCCTACACCTCCCCCCTCACCCCCATCCCAGGTCCTAAAAAGACCTTCCACATGAAACGATGTTCACCTCCACATCTGCTAATGTGGTATACTGTATCCGCTGTACCCGTTGTGGCCTCCTCGACATCGGGGAAATCAAGCAGAGGCTTGGGGACCGCTTTGTGGAACACCTACGCTCGGTTCGCAACAAACAACTACACCTCCCAGTCGCGAACCATTTCAACTCCCGCTCCCACTCCTTGGATGACATGTCCATCCTGGGCCTCCTGCATTGCCACAATGACACCACCCGAAAGCTGCAGGAACAGCATCTCATATTTCACTCGGGAACCCTGCAGCCCAAGGGTATCAATGTGGACTTCACAAGCTTCAAAATCTCCCCTCCCCCCGACCGCATCCCAAAACCAGCCCAGCTCATCCCCGCCTCCCTAACCATTCCTCCCACCTCAAGTCCCACCCCCATCTCCTATCCACTAACTTCATCCCGCCTCCTTGACCTGTCCGTCCTCCCTGGACCGACCTATCCCCTCCCTAATTCCCCACCTACATTCACCTTTACTGGCTCCAACCCTGCCTCTTTGACCTGTCTGTCTCCTCTCTACCTATCTTCTCCTTTATCCATCTTCTATCCGCCTCCCCCTCTCTCCCTATTTATTTCAGAATCCCCTTCCCCTCCCCCATTTCTGAAAAAGGGTCTCGACCCGAAACGTCAGCTTTCCTGCTCCTCTGATGCTGCTTGGCCTGCTGTGTTCATCCAGCTCTACACCTTGTTATCTCAGATTCACCAGCATCGGCAGTTCCTACTATCTCTGTAACAATCTATTTATCATGTTCTTTATAATTGTTTCCAGTAATTTGCAATCCTTGCTGTAAGGTTGAAAGGTCTATAATTCCCAAATTTTTTTCCCCTTGCCCTCTTCTTAAATAGTAGGGAGATATCTGCAATCTTCAATCTGCAACAATCATTTCAGAATCTATGGAGTTTTGAAAGATGATTACTTATGCATCAAATATCTCAGTAGCCACATCCTTTAATCTCCTGGGAAATGGACTATCAGGTCCCAGGGACTTATTAACTTTTATACCCATTAATTTTTCCAGTGCAATCTTTTTTCTGGTATTAGAAAGCATTCGTGCAGTGCCACATAGTGGTTGGTTAACAAATTAGAAATGTTTGGGATTGATGGGTCCTTGGCAGTATGAATTAGAAGTTGTCTCGAAAGATAGGAAATAAAGGATACAGATAGGCATTTCTGATTGGAGACAAATTGAAAGTGGTGTTCCCCAGGGATTGGTATTGGGGCCCTTGCTTTTTCTGATTTATATAAACGATTTGGAAATGGGTTTTGAGAGGGCGGAATCTCTAAATTTCCAGACGATACTAAACTCGGGAGAATAGTGAATTTTGAGGATGACACTGAGCAATTTCAGAAGGACATTGACAAGTTGGTCAAATGGGCAACCATCTGGCAAATGAATTTCAATGCAGAGAAATGTGTGATAACACATTTTGGTAGCAGATACACATAGAGATATATAGGCTCAATGGTACAACTTTGAGGGGAGTACAGATGAAGAAGAACCTTGGGGTTCATGTGCACATCCTCTGAGGGTGGCCAGGCAATTGTTAAGAAGCTTATAGGATCCTGGGGTTTGTAAAAAGAGGCACCGAGTATAAAAGCAAGGAAATTATACTATACCTCTACAAATCATTGGTCAGACAACATTTGGAATATTGAGTTCAGTTCTGGGCACCTTATTCAAGGATAAAGCCCTGGAGACAGTCATGCTTCCTGCCATAGAAACACTTAACTGATCCATTTAATATGGAATACTGTATAACTATTGCTCTTCCATTCTTCTTTCTACACCACCACACATCCTCAGTGCTGTGAACCCGTCTCTGGTTATAGTCCCCTGTGGTAACACTATCTTCACTACTTTCCAAAATGGAATACTAACGGCAAGCATGATAAACTCAGGAGACTCCTGAACTCCTTGCCAGGTCTTGTTGGACTGCCTGATAGTCACCCATTCTCCTGTCCAGGAATCTACAGCACAAAATACATTTAAAAACAAGTGAATAATTTTTAATCTGATCAAGGTCAGAAATAGGGTTTCTGAGCATGGTAGAATATCTGGGCTACTATACGGAGAGGTTTGAACATCAAATGAAGCCTATATCAAAAATTTACCAGAATGATACTAGGAATGAGGGATTTTAGATACAAGGAAGGCTTAGAGAAATTGGACTTATTTTCTTTGGAGCAGAAAAGATTAAGTAGTGACCTTATTGATGTGTTCAAAATTATGAATAATTCTAACAGGGTAAAGAAAGATGCTCTGTTTCCACTAGTTCATATGTCAGTAACTAGGGGTCACAATTTCAAGTTTGCCAGCAAGTGTGCTCGGAGTGAGCTGAGGAGAAACTTCTTTACTCAGAGAATTGTTAGGATTTGGAATGCGTTGTCTAGGAGGGTGATGGAGGCAGATCTCATACGAGGTTTCAAAAGAGAGCTGGATATATATTTGAAAATGATAAATTTAGAGGTCTGCAAATGTAGCACTAGAGAATGGGACTGGTTGAGCAGCTCTTTCAGGAGTTGAGACAGACACGATGGGTCAAATGGCCTGCTTCTGTACTGTAAATTCTGTGATTAATTTCCTTCAATTCATCAATCTCCCTAGTCAAATTCTGGAAGATTTCTTGTATCTTTCTCAGTGAAAACAGACAAAAAGTAATTGTTTAGCTTCTCTGACAGCTCTCTACTCCCCAATTTAAATGATCTTGACTTTCCTCTTAATGGACCGACACTTGTTTTAGCCAAATGTTTCATCTTTATTTATCTGAAGAAGCTTTCATAAAGCATTTTTATGTTTTCCCTCTCCTTATCAGCTGTTGGGCTTCCTTTGCTGTATTCCAAAAACCTCCCAATCCTCAGATTTAATACTATTTCTGGTCATTTTGTAAGCCGTTTCTTTTAAATTTACAACATACTTAACTTCATTTGTTGACCATACTTGACTGACCTCTTTAACCTCTTGCACCTTGAAAAAATGTGTTGCTGCTGTAAACCATGTAATAGTTCTTCAAAGACTGTCCACTGCCTGAGTACAATCATGCCTTTTAACATATTTTCCCAATCCAGCTGAAGCTACGTGTGTGTTATGTTTTCAGAATATGCCTTAATAAAATTTAACACCCTTATTTCAGATTGAACTACTTCACTTTCAATCAGAATTTTTACATTATATCATACTGTGGTCATTTATCCCTAAAGGTCCTTTCACAGCTAGATTGTTAATTAGCCCTTTTTGTCACACGTTATTACATCCAAAATAGCTATTCTCTAGCCAGCTCTTCAACATGCTACTTGAGAAAACCATCCCTAAGACACTCCAGAAACCCATCCTCCACAGCTTTGGTGCTCATCTGTTTTACCTCGTTCATATACAGATCGAAGTCACCCATGATAATTGTGTTGCAAAAGTTACAAGTTTCTCTCATCTCTTTAATAATACAATGTCCCACACAACACTATTTGGTGGACTATAAATAACTCCAACCAATATCTGTTGCCCCTTGCTGTTTTTTTGTTTTACCCAGATTCCATTCATTTTTCTTCCATTCTGAGATCCTCCAATACTAATGTACTGATCCCATCTTACATTATCAGCACAACTCCACTACCTTTCCCCTTGTCTTTTCTAAATGTCAAATATTCTCGAATATTCAGTTCCTAATCCTGGTCACCATGCAGCCCACATTTCTGAAATAGTAACTATATGATAACCATTTATCTTTATTTGTGTCTTTAGAACATGTATCTTGTTGCAAATGCTGCGTGCATCCCAATAGCATGCCCTTAACTTTGACTTTCTGACATAATTTCGCATTCGAGACACACTCAATGCTCAGCTTCATTTCTACAGTCTTCTAATCTCCCTAGCATCTTTCAACTTCCTGTTACCAACTTTGCTTTCCTTCCAATTTTGGGTTACCCCTCAAATTCCCATACCTCTGACAACCTAGTCTAAACAAACTCCAACAGCACGAGCAAATTTCCTTGTGAGAATATCAGTCCCAGCCTGTTAAGATGTAACCCATGAAGCTTGTACAGATCCCATCAAGTCCACAAGTGGTTCTAATGTCTCAGAATTCTGATGTCCTTCCTCCTACACCAGTTCCCAAGCAACATGTTCAATCAATTGATCCTCTTGTTCTTATGCTCACTAGCACACAGCAAGGGAGTAATCCTGAGATTACTATTCTTGCTAACTCCCTGAATTCTACTCTCAAGACCTCTTTTTTATTTCTGTCTATGTCGCTGGTACAAATGTGGACCACGACTATTGGCTGATCCTCCTCCCCTGGAAGGATGTCATAGAGTTACAGAGTCATACAATACGGAAACAGACCCTTCTGTCCAATTCACCCATGCCGACCAGGTTTCCCAAACTGAACTAATCCCATTTGCCTGTGTTTGGCCCATATCCCTCTAAAACTTTCCTATTCATGCACTTGTCTACATGTCTTTTAAACACTGTAACTGTACCAGCATCTACCACTTACTCTGACATTTCATTCTACACAGAAACCACTCTCTGCGTGAAAATGTTGCCTCTCGGAACCCTTTTAAATCTTTTCCCCCTCACCTTAAAACTATGATCTCTAGTTTTGAATTCCCCTACTCTAGGGAAAAGATCTTTGCTGTTCACCTTATCTATGCCCCTCATGATTTTATAAACCTCTATAAGATCACCCCTCAATTTCCTAAGCTCCAGGAAAAATGGTCCCAGCCTCTCCTTATAATTCAAACCCTCTAGTCCCGGTAACATCATTGTAAATCTTTTCTGCATCCTTTCCAATTTAATTATACCCTCCCTATAGCACGGCAACCAGAATTGTACGCAGTACTTCAAAAGTGTCCTCACCAATGTCCTGTACAGTTGCAATATGTTGTCCCAACTCCTACATGCAATGCACTGACCAATAAGGACAAGTGTGCCAAATACCTTTTTCACCATCCTGTCCAACTGTGATGCCACTTTCAAGAAACTATGTACCTGAAGCCCTAGGTCTTTCTGTTCGACAACACTCCTCAGGGCCCTAAAATTAACTGTGTAAGTCTTGCTCTTGCAACATTTCACATTTATCTAAATTAAACTCCATCTGCCACTCCTCAGTCCACTGGCCCAGCTGATCACCTGCAGCCACTCTGTGTTATCCTTAACCCTGGCACCAGGGAGGGGCGACATTCCAAGGTAGACAAACAGGAGGCTGGAAGAACACGGTAAGCCAGGTAGCATCTGGAGGAAAGGAGAAGTCAACGTTTTAGGGATTACCCTTCTTCAGGACTGGACGTGGGGATAGGGGGAGTTGCAGATAAAGGTGGGGATAGTGGAATGGCTGTGATAGGTGGACACTGGTAGTAGGTATGACCTGATTGATCGAAGGGATGGATGAATCCAGTTGTTGGCTGGAAGGGAGGGTCAGAAAGTGGAATGGAAGGGAGGAGGTGGGGCTGGAAAGGAAGCCAGGGGATGGGTGGGAAGGTTATTTGAAATTGGAGAACTCAGTGGATGCCCAGGCGGAAGATAAGGTGTTGCTCTTCAAATTTGCGTTCTGAGTCACTGCGACACTAGAGGAGGCCGAAGACAGACATGTCAGAGGGGGAGTGGGGTGGGGTGTTCAAAAGGGTGGTGACCGGGAGGTTAGGCTGAGTCATGTGTCCTGCCACCAAAACACTTTTCTGATTCCCTGACAATGGATTACCCTATTACTATTACACTTTCTTTCATGTTCTTCCCCACCACACATCCTTGGTGCCATGAACTTGTCTCTGGCTGCAATCCCCAGAGGGATTCATTAGTTTTAAAAATGGAATATGGATGGCAAGCATGATAGATCCAAGGGTTCCTACACTCCCTGCCTGTTTTCTTACACTGCATGATAGTCATGCATTCTCCTGTCCAGAAATTTCCACCACAAAAGACAGCTAAAGGCAAATGAATAATGTTTAATCTGATCAGGGTCAGAAATAGGGTTTCTCAGCATGGTGAAATATCTGGGCCATCATATATGGGGAGGTTCAGACAACAGTTGAAGCTTATATCATAGTAGGAAAAGGTGGGCATGGAATCATAAATGCTGGCAGTTGTAAATAAGCAAACTGTATGTTAAATCTCTATACTAATCTCTACTGACCTGTTATTTATATTTAGTAGAGAAAGATTACTTACCGTACATTGCAAATCCATGGAATGGAATTACACCTGTGCAGAACAAGTATATCAGTTAAATATGACAAACAATGGATTTTTGTTTCACAATTTGTTTTAGTTATCACTTTACTTATTGAACATATTAACTGATTATATAGGTATTGTGACTTATTTTCAGTTGAGATATGTTTATAATAAATAATTAGCAAAGAATTGACATCCATTCAAAAATGTGAAAGATTACTTCAGTCTGCCATAATTATTGAAATCAATGATCAATGGTCAGCAGTTTAAATGCTGAACTCCTCAACAGCAATATCCACAGAAAACAACACACATGACAAAAAAGAGGCTGCAAATGCATATACATCTACAAAAATATTACATCTACAATTAGAAGGAACCCTTCTATCACACTTACCATTTGGAGGGTATACAACAGTATAATCTTCTAATGCAAACTTCCCTGTCAAAATACACGAGTGCAAGAATGTGAATAGAGGATATGCTTCTATGGGACATCATAGTTTTAAAAAAAACTTACTGTCCTTAGTCAGTCACAAACAAAAACCATTTTAATCATTCAGAAATGTTATGATCATACTGAAGACAGAGTATCATATGCAGGTTTCACTATTTGATTTTAATACCTGAGACTTTCATGGACTATAATGATTTAAAAAGGGACATGACTGACCTAAAATGGCTGCTGTGATCACATGACAAATCCACAGACTCCCACATAGAACATATTAAAGCAACAGAATTTGAACTGCCAATTTAATCAAGAGGCTTTGAAATTCTGAGGGGTCAAAAAATTTGCATCTCTTGTTTTACTCACACTGACATGATAATTTCACATATTGGATATAAAAGATTACCCGCAGTGCATTTAATTTGAAAGAAAATGTAGCTAGACTTGGAACTTACAAACAAGCCACACTTCAGTGGCTAGTTTTGAGCAACACAGAGAGACAAAACAACGCAGACGGATAACAGAAAAGATACTGAAAATTTTTCTCATCTCTTCCTCTCTATTTCTCAGAAAAGCCATTGTTCACCAAGAAGGTGCAGGGCTGGATGAACACAGCAGGCCAAGCAGCATCATAGGAGCAGAGAGGCTGACGTTTCGGGCCTAGACCCTTCATCAGAAAAGGGGGAGAGGAAGGGGGTTTTGAAATAAATAGGGAGAGAGTGGGAGGCGGATAGA
>NW_025967359.1:16354-25000 GCF_021869965.1 Rhincodon typus
TCTATCCGCCTCCCACTCTCTCCCTATTTATTTCAAAACCCCCTTCCCCTCCCCCTTTTCTGATGAAGGGTCGAGGCCCGAAACGTCAGCCTCTCTGCTCCTATGATGCTGCTTGGCCTGCTGTGTTCATCCAGCCCTGCACCTTGTTGTCTCGGATTCTCCAGCATCTGCAGTTCCTACTATCTCTGTTCACCAAGAAATCAAGATTATCTGCATACTTCGCCACTCCTAAGGAACATTTAAACCATCAGGTTTCACTTTTGAAAACCAAAGACTCCAAAACAAAAACTGCAATTGTCTCTTCCTTCCTGTCTGTTCTAGACACCCCTCCCCAATTCCTATGTTTGTGCGTATATTTTGATATTTTTCTCAGATTTCATAGATAATAAAACTCTACTCGCTTTCACTCAATAAAACATCGAAAGTGGGTTTCTTTCATTTTGATCTGGTTAGCGAAGTTTAATTGATCAGCGATAGCTATGTGCAAAAGAAGAAATAAGAATATTTGTTACCATGGATCAAGAAGGCGTTTAAAAAAAGGGAAGCTAATCTATTCTCCTCACCTGTTGTCATAAAAGAAAACAATTTCTGATACAAATAGCTGAACAGACTTGTATCATTTTCTGACAGAAATTTAAATGATTTTAAGATTGCACACTGTTTAGAGGCACTTTGATATTATAGGTAACAATTAAAATGCACATTTGAGACACATCCTTTCATAACCAAACTGTAAGTTCAATTATATAAAACAATATAAAAACAAAGGAATAATGTTCAACTTGCTAAAATTTTCAGTAGACATAGATGTGATGCAGAATACAATTGCAAACAGGCCTTCTTACCTCTGATATATGACTTGGGGGGAGAAGCACTGCTGTAGCTGAAATGATCAAGAACGAGTGTGTCTCGAGAAAAGCATAATAGCACCTGGGAATCAAAAGAACTATGTAAGCCTTGAAATGTTGTGACAATAAATATATAGAGATAGGATTACTGATTTCTTACTGAAGGAGGTAAGTATCAACAATTTTCAATGGAATTTTCCTCATTAATGTAATTTATTTATGACGGACCCTGCCAAAGGTCTATCACCTCACTTAGTAAATATAAATGGGCAGCAACTTTTTCTTTTTTTGGAATCTTGACATAACTGAAGGAACATCACCACCATTTATGCAAGATAAACATATCGCAAAAGAAATTGAAATGCCAAGCTGTAAAATTGTAGGTACATTGACATATGCATATTTCATTTTCTCAAAAGTGTCAATCAATGCAGCTTATATTTTGAATAGGAAAGTGCTCTTCAGTTCTTCTTTTATCAGACCTCTTGGCACTTAACAAGTCAGTCATCATTAACTGATGTATTCTCCTTGACAATACCACTACTGAACTGCACCTTCCCCTTGTACCTATCATAAGGTCTTAAATTGTATAAAGTGTATCACGCTCTCCTGCTTTCCAACACAATCCAAAATGAAAAGCTGATTTACACATACTCAATTTTAGTACTTGTTAGTTGGTGAGAGGAATTTTCCAGTTCAATTTTCCACTAACAAAGCATTTAAGTGCAGAAATCCTAATAATGTCTACAAGTTAATCCACAGACTGTAATGTCATAATTTACAACTTTTATGATGTTTGATAATTATGTTTTCAAGCTGCACAAAGATTCAAGACTTTTTAAATCAACTGATAATTCTAGGTATAGATAATCAGTATAGCTTACATTTCAATAAATTTAAATGAGGTGAAATCACCTGTCTGAACTAGATAGAACAGACCTAAAATGCACAACTTGAACACCAAGATATTTCCAGATTCAGATCACATGCAACAGCTTGACGTTTCTCTAGAAAAGCACTGCTTCCCTGTAAAGGTTTGCTTCCGGATATTAGGAACAAAGGTTTACCATTTCAAAAAAGGCCTATCACAAGGAGTACTGCATACAGTTTTGGCCCCCTTAATTGAGGAAGGATGTAATTGCACTGGACGCAGTTCAGAGAAGGATCACTGGATTAATGCCAGAAATGAAAGGCTTGTCCTACGAGCAGTTTAGTTCTATACTTACTACAGTTTAGAAGAATGAGGGGAGATCTAATTGAGGTAAATAGGATGCTAAAGGGGATCGATAGAACAGACGTAAAGTGGATGTTGTCCCGTCTAGGGCAATCTAGGATAACAAGGCATAGTTTTAGGATAAGAGGTGGCAGACTTAAAACAGAGATGAGGAGGAATTATTTCTCTCAAAGGGTCATGAATCTATGGAATTCACTACTCCCAGAGTACAATGGATGCTGGGGTATTAAGTCAATTTAAGGAGGAGACATATTTTTAATTAGTAATGGGTTGAGTGGTTATGGGGATTGGCAGGAAAATGGAGTTGAGGCCCAGATGAGATCAGCCATGATCATATTAAATGACAGAGCGGGCTTGAGGGGCTGAATTTCCCACTTTTGTTCCTAGTTCATATGTTCTCATGTTCTATAAATCATAATAGTATTGCTCATATGGATCATACTAAATTTTGCAATATCTAAGCTAGAATGTCCATCAAAACATGAACAAGTTTTCTTCGCACATTTGTTTGGTTACGGATTAACAAAAACCTTGCATTTGCTAACATTTCAAATATCAATGGCCACTATTTCCTAAGCTGGTGGAGGTCCAGGTTAGCAAGTTGATTTATTAAATCACCCTCATACTATATTGTTACAATTTGCCAATTAGGCCAATCTCAGAGGTATCTTCCACCCTTTTTGTTGGACAATAAAATAGGGAATTATAATTCTGTAATAAAGCAATGTTTAAAATTTCAATTTCACTGATCAGTACTTGTTGATTGATCAGACCTATCAGATTTTGAAAAGAAAGGGCTTGACATAGTTCCGAAGACCAGATGCCAAGAATTTATGGTTCGTTAGTGAGATTTCTATAGGAGACAGTCTCAAATGTTTTGATTCAATTGCAAATGAGATCCAACTCGAAGTTTATTGTAAAATCAAGTTTAAACTGTGCTGAAAGAGGTGGTCTGAGCCCTCTGGATGCTATGAATATACCTGAAGTTGAGCCAAATGTTTAAAACTAGGTAGATGCTCCAGCCCATGTCTGTTAAACAATTAAATTATAACTACCAGGATAGGATCTTGGTCCAGAGTACCCTCATGAGCTAAGGATTAGTTAAAACCAGACAGTATGAACATCTGCCCAACTAGATTCCAAATTGCAGCTACCTGTCCCAAACTAGTTACTAGAGTAAAAATACTGCAAAAACTCTAAACGACACATTCTTGAAAGAATAAAAATACACAAAGCTTATGTAAAGAGCCCCACAACAAAAAGTAAACACTTTGTTTTATTTGTATATTTTAGTCACTCAAAAGTTCATATTAAAATTTCCTCTTAACAGAATTGCAATAACAAAATTAAGTATTGCTGTTCCTTGATACATTTTGGATTTATCTGGAATATTTCAACTGACCTGATACAAATAATCTTCAAAAACAAAATAGTAGTCATCATTGCTAGCTGTAAGCTTCACATCCTAGAAGCAGAAAAAGGAAGTTCATCAGAAATAACAGACCCTCACCACATTTTTTTTCCAATTGCTCTAGAAATGTTCTTTTGGAGGGGGGCAGTGATTGAGAGCAGTGAGAAAGGAGTTGGATACACTATTACAACCAGGTGAAGAGGGGGGAGGCAATTTCCTTTTTTATAACCCCTTCGATTGGTTGCAGCAAATATCTTCAATTCATCTTGGCACATAGTTGTATTACCGTTTGATTAAAACATACTAGGCAACACCAAGGAGCCATTTACAAGATTCTCTTGAGTGAAAGGACGAATTTTATTACGTATTGACCCTAAGTAAAAGAATAAAATGTGAATAAATAAATAGTTTAAGCCAATTGTGTCTAGATTTTAGTAGAATGAGAGGAGATCTAATTGAGGTCCACAACATCCATTAAAGGGGATTGACAAAGTAGAAGCAGAACTGGTGTTTCCCCTTGTGGGACAGTCTAGTATGAAAAATCATAATTTTCAGATAAGGAGTAGCAGGTATAAAACAGAGATGAGGAGGAATTACTGCTCTCAAAGGGTCATGAATCTGTGGAATTCACTATGCGCAGAGTGCAATGGATGCTGGGACATTAAGTCAATTTAAGAAGGAGATAGATTTTTAATTAGTAATGGGTTGAAAGGTTATGGAGGCTACTTAGGAAAGTAGACATGAAGCCGAGACAAGATCAGCCATGATTTTATTGAACGGTGGAATTGCCTACTCCGGCTCCTACTTTTAATGTCTTATGTGACATCAAGTGCACATACAAGCACAGATATAAAGCTTTAAAAGGGAAAGGTAAAACAGGTAGCTTAAAAATTGCAGTTTAAAATTTACTTATAATCAATGAGGTTGTATAGATGAATGTGAGACCACAGCTGTTTAGCTGAGACCGCGTATACTCCACAATATTAAAATTTGTAGAGTCCTTTAGTTTTGAAGAAGTCATATATGATTCACAATGCTAGCTGTTTCTTTTTCCATAAATGCTGACTGACCTGCTGAGTTATTCCAAAGTTTTCTGATTTATTTCAGACTTCCAGCATTCCGAGCATTTTGCTTTTAATCAGAGATATAACTCATCTGTAGCAACAGCCTTTGTCCTGCATTTTCTTTTCTCTAAAATCCTTCTCATCAAAGATTGAGAGGTGAAACTCAATGGAAAGCCTCATCACCATGTGAGGAGGATTCCTAAAGGAGAACTCAGAATCTACACCACTATCAGAAAAACAATTTCTGCCACCCATAATTGATACAGGAAAACATCCGGTGCCAACAGCCTTTGAGCAAAGTGACTTTAGCTATGGAACTTTTTTTTCTGAATTTAACTGTTATGTTCCCAAAGTGCAGAAATTTTAGACTTTGTCCCAATATCAGAGGTTGTGTACGTTTGTGTGTTTTCAGAAAGGGTTATTCTGTATATTTGCAATGATTAAACTTTTTGTTAATAATTTTAAAATATTTGCTTCAGTAAGTTTTGCTTCTGAAAACTAGTTCTTTTTTGGTTACTTAAGGAATCTGACTGGGAGGTAAGGAGTACCTTCTATAACTGTGGCTGATGACTTTGTTACGCCAACTTCTGACTGAGGCTTACAGCAGATACGATACAGTCTATTTCCCCCATAGTGAATCACCTGATAGGCCTGCTGGAGATGAGGTTGTAATGTTTAGATTGGTGCAATACAATCCAGACAAAGTGCACTGGAAAAACCTTGCATGCTGTTCCCTGCACATCTGTAGCAGACAAAGAGTGGACGTGATAGAGATTAACGAGCTGAGAAAGCAGCAGTCTTCTGATCAGATTAAACATCACCTTCAACATGATGGAAAGATGCAACGTTGGATGCAACAAGACCAGTCTCAATAAGTAACCACAGCTGCTCTCAGTACACACTTCCACCCCTGCTCTTAGAACTCCACAAAAAAAAATTCTTTCCTTTATAATTCCCTCAGCCAGGGTTGGAAAATGAATAGAGCTATCGTGAATATATTTCGTCATTTGAGCATACTACCAGTTCAAAGACTAACCATAGGTGAGAATTAAAGGCTCAATTAAATTAGGCATCTCATGTTGAAACACTCGCCACAAGTGTGCAAGAGGTCTGTCACAGGTCCCAGATCCCTTCACTCCTTGTTACCCAGCAATGCCACTTGTGGGAAAAGAACAAAAGATCGTTTTTTTTCATACCTTGTAAATGAGGTTATCAATTAAAAGATCATGTTGAATCACATTTGACTTCAGTTGCTCATAATATAAAGAATCCTGCAAATATAAAAAAAGTTGACACTTCAGTCACTAAAGATAACACATTTAGAATTCTAACGTTTATAATAAAGTTCAGAATGTCTTATAAGTGTTACGTAAAAGTTGAAAAGACTGTTCCTCACAAGTATCTATTCAATTTTTTTTCCCAGTATGCAGTTTGGGTAATTCTTGCTGTAATGACAAGTACAAGAATATGACTAAGATTTTGACACTGTGGCTGTTTTTATAAGCCTGTAAGACTGAAATTTATTTTTCCCAAAATGTAAACATTTTCACCTAATTAAGCAAATGAGGAATGTAGCTAGTTACCTAAAATTTGTTGGGTTGGTAGAAATGAAATTTGAAAAATAGAAGATTGCTCTACTGACATGTTAATTGGTCAGATGATAGCCTAATGATCAGGAAGGTCACTCGTCTTCATGTTTCTGTGTCTGAAGAAGTGTATGTGTTTAACTATGTAATGTAACTCAGCAGTGATAGACTAAACTATCACAGAACTGTTCCAGTCCAGGAAGCTGAGTGTTCCTGGAGGTCTACTTGCAAGGCAGGTATGACAGAGGCCATCTTGATAATGGCAAATCAAAGAAAAGAACTCACATCAAGAGACAGATGAATTGAAATGAAAATTATAAAAGAGGGAGGCTGTTGCAGAGGGGTTGTGGAAATACTTGCATAAGGAGAGGTGGAGATGAGAAGAGGAATCAGAAAAACATTTGTTAGAAAGGGAGAAGTGGTACAGCTGACAGCAATTTGTTAAATGTGTGTCACTTCCTAGAAGAAGAAAAAGGAAGAGACAAAAGTAACGTGACAGTCTGACAGAAAAGGAATTTAAGCAACGTTGCAGCACTGAGGAAGCTGAAAAACACTGCTCAGACCACAAAATAGCAAATTACTGCCTGGTCAAAGAAAAGTTGCAAAGACACTATCGGGGAGAATCAGAACTCATGTCAGAATAAGGTGAACAGGCTGTGGGAGGATTCGAAGTGAACAAGAGTGGTAGCGTATGCAATGAGTGCTGGGGACTTGGGGAGGACCTCACATTCATCCACATTATACTGCTATGCATTTGCCCACTCACTCAGCCTATCCGAATCACACTGCAGTATCTCTGCATTGCCCTCACAGCTCAAACCAGCTTTGTGTCATCTACAAATTTTGAGATATTACATTTAGTTCCCTCATCTAAATTATTAACATGTAATATGAACAGTTGGAGTCCTAGTTCCGATCCCTACGGTACCCGACTAATCACTGCCTACCATTTATTTCCACTGTTTCTTTCCTGTCTGCTAACCAATTTTCTATCCATCTCAATACACTACCCCAATCCCTTGCACTTCTGAAAGTCCAAATAAAACATGTCCACTGGCTTCCCTGATCAACTCTACTAGTTACATCCTTAACTCTACTAGTTACATGATTCGACCTCTGTTTTCTAAGTGCTTTGCTATAAAATCCTTGATAATGGAGTCTAGCATCTTAACTCTCTACCAACGTAGACTTTGTAATTCCCTATTTTCTCATGCTGATAAATTTCCTAAATTATATTTTGGGAGGGACCCACGCAGGCATTTCCAGGAGTTGGATCAGATGGCAACTTGCCATAATTTGGATAGGGTGGGAGAGAGAGAGAGCTCCTCACAGTGAGAAGACCACAAATTAGCAAAGTTGACAGCACATTTCAAAGCTGTGAGAAAATAAGAAGTAGAGTTAGCAATATTGCAAGATTTTAATTATAGTAATGTTGACCTAGAAAAACACAAAGCTACAGGAGAACTTTCATGGTCAAATTCTCTTGATAAACCAAGGAAGCAGTGCTCAATTTATTTGAGAAATGAAATAGGGCATGTGTGGTCAGCACTGCTGCCTCACAGCACCAGGAACCCGGGTTCGATTCCACCCTTGGGCAATTGTCTGTGTGGAGTTTGCACATTCTCCCCGTGTCTGCGTGGGTTTCCTCCGGGTTCTCCGGTTTCCTCCCACAGTCCAAAGATGTGCAGGCTAGGTGGATTGGCCATGCTAAACTGCCCGTAGTGTTCAGGGATGTGGAGCTTAGGTGGGTTATAGGGGGATGGGTCGGTGTGGACTTGTTGGGCCGAAGGGCCTGTTTCCACACTGTAGGGATTCTATGATCTATGAACAGAAACTGCTGTTATTTACTTTATTTAGTAGCCTGTTTGCCAGCCTCCTTACATCTACATCTAAACAGGGAACAAGGGAATATGCTGCACTTCAAATAGTTGCCATGGGCAGCACTTAGGGAACACCAAGACTTTCGATAATCTCCAACAAGGGCTTAACAAGCCACCTGCCTCATATTCGATGTGGTCCACTTATAAAATGGCCATTCCGGGGTTTCCAAATGCAGAAATGACTTCACAGATGTTACGTCAACTCACTAGTTGAGGAATCTGATAACCAAATACCTCCTGTATACAAAGGTAGCGTTTGGAGTTACTCAATCCCACAGCCACTACTAACATGGAAGCTGCAGAGTTAAGAAAAATGACCTTTCGTTTTGAAAACAAACAATGGAATAATAAAGTGGGGCAGAACGGAAGCCTAAGGAAAGGTATGTGAAGTGAAAATCTCTACCCTCAAGGCATGGAAACAAGAGGTGAAGAATAGAGGGGACAATGGGGTACCCAGAGAAGAAGGGGAATGCTATAATTGTGAGGAAAGAAATTTGTGAATTGTGTAAGAAGGGGGCACATCAAGTGGGAATGCTGGGTCCCAAGGGAATTTTTCCCAAAAAGAGGGGAAAAGAAAGAAGACATGTTGACTTCCGAAAGATAGAGGAATTATCCTTGGGGTA
>NW_025967360.1:0-14221 GCF_021869965.1 Rhincodon typus
TTGCTGGGTCATTCCAGAAGGCAGTTAAGACATAACTATCTTGCTTAATGGGCTGAGGTCTTGTGGAGACAGACTGGGTAGGGAATGCAAATTTCCTTACCCAAAAGACAATGTCGTACTTTAAAAGAGTGTTTTTGTTTATCAATTCATGGGATGTGGATGTTGTTGGCTGGAATAGCAAATATTGCCCATCCCCAGTTGGCCTTGAGAATGTCATGAAGCTTTTTATTACACTCACAGCTACTGAGAATCATATACCATGGGAACAGACCCTTCAATCCAACTCATCCATGATGACCAGATTTCCCAAACTAAACTTGCCCCATTTGCCTGTTTGCCCCATATCCCTCTGAACCTTTGCTATTCAAGTACCTGACCAAATATCTTTTAAATGCTGTAATTGGACCCACCTCCACCAGTCCTTCTGTCAGTTCATTCCAGATATGCACCACCTTCTGTGTGTAAAAGTTGCTCCCCTCTCACCTTAAACTATGTCTTTTTTATGCAGTTACTATACACACATCTATAAAATCATGTTAACAGTTGTATAAGCACCCAGCAAGCAAACAGGACCCAATCTCTCCCCACACCCTGCTACTCCTACAGCAAACAGACCCTCCCCTTCCCTGCACCCCCCAACCCTAAACCCAACACCCAAAATCCCCAACCCAGCACCCAACACCCCCCAACCCCAATCTTAGCACCCAACTCCCCTAACCCCAACATTACTACCATGTTGACCTCAGGTTACTGGGGATTTTCAACCTGGATGGGTGTGGGAATCTTGGTGTACAAAGTTTAACAAGCAAAAAGTGCCAGTTTGTTGGAAGCCACCAGGAATGCATTGACTTCTTTGTTGATACTCCATGGGATACTTGGTCTGACTTTAACATATGCCTCATTAGCCTAGGATTCTGGCTTGGCTGCCTACCCACCCATGGGTTTCTCTGGGAACTCTGAGGAAGGGTCATCGGACCCGAAACGTTAACTTTGATTTTTTTCTCCACAGATGCTGTCACACCTGCTGAGCTTTTCCAGCAACTTCAGTTTTTGTTCCTGATTTACAGCATCCGCCGTTCTTCTGGTTTTTACTTAGTTTTTAACATCTGGTGTCTGATTTAACACAATAACTGGAACAAACTTTGGTCAATTCTGCAGTCCAGCCTTTTATTTTTACATAACAATGCGACACTGAAGAATCCAATCCTGATATTTCTGAAGGATGCGAAAGGTGCAGGTGAATGAAAGAAAGTCTTCCCCTCATATTTAATACTAAACATCAACAAGATTTAAAATCCCATGCTTTTGTGCAGATGCAGAATCCCAGTCAGTCAAAATATGTAGACTACATTTATAGGTTCAGCTAGGTGTGGGAATCTGTGATAGAGTGGTGGGGAGGATTCTGGAGCCACTGGGTGGCGGGGCTGTAGCCAAGCTGACTGATTTGAGAAGGGGTCAAGGGAAGCAGAGAAACCCAATCTTATTGTAGGCTGAAGGCTCCTCCTGTTCCCTGAGGCTGTTGGAATGATGGGGGAGAAGGGACTTAACTACTCAGTATGCTGAGTTCAGCTCACATGGAATGGACCCTGGGGCACTATGAGACAGTAAGTAATGCCACAGCAAGTACAGGACTGTCATTTTAGAGTGATAACAACAGGCTATAAATTACATTGAAATAATGTATCTTCTCATGTCAAACATCTATTACACAAGTATATCCTATCCAACTATTAACTTGCTCGTACAACTCTGTCACGCAGACAGTAACCAGTCATACTATTTCAGCAAGGATTGGTGGAGAGAGAACTAGAATCCAAAACTAGAGGACACAGGTTTAAGGTGAGAGGGGAAAGATTTAAAAACGGACCTAATGGGCAACCTTTTCACACAGAGGGTGGTGTGCATATGGAATGAGTTGCCAGAGGATGTGGTGGAGGCAGATACAATTACAACAATTAAAAGGCATCTGGATGGGTACATGAATAGGAAGTCTTTAGAGGGATATGGGTCAAAGGCTGGCAAATGGGACTAAATTAGGATATCTGGTCAGCCTGGACAAGTTGGACTGAAGGGTCTGTTTCCGTTCTGTACATCTTTATGGCTCTCTAACTGAGCCTTCGGGCTTCACAATTGGCAGTGCTGCCCATTCCGCAAACTGCAGTGGTTTGATGATTCCTTCACTTTCCAGCCTCCTGATTTCTGCCTCTACTTTTGCACACAAGGTAAATGGCACCAGGCAGGCCTTGCAATATCATGGAACTATTTCTTGGTCAACATGTAAGGTGGCCTTGGCCTCTTTGATAGTCCCTAGACCTTCCTGAAAGACTTCCGGGTATTTAATTAAGACTTCACTGAGACAACCATTTTCTAATCAAAAAATGTTGAGCCCATCAAGTGGAATCTTTCTCAACCAATTTCACTCCATCAAGCTTGGGCCTGAGCCTTTTATGACAATAATGGTAATTGAACCAGCTGCTTCTCATAAGAGACTGGAACCAAAATTGTATCCTTAATCTGTACGGGTTCCCCATTATTGGTTCTCAGCCTGGCCAAGGTCTTACACAAACTTAAGGGTTGGAGTCCAGAGGGAATTTTGTTGAAGACTTGTTCCACAATCACTGATACAGCCATGCTAGTATCGCCTTCCATTAGAACTGGGTGACCACTTAAACAGACATTTATTTTGATTGGTTCTGATTTGGATGTTGCTAAGCAATTTAACAGTTCCAAACCAGATATAGGTGGACTTTCCAGGGTGTGCACTCTCTTGGATACCAGCCTATGAGGTCTCTCACTCTTTTCAGGCCTAGTGGGATTCTTTTGTTATCTCGAGTTTGCATATCGGCAGGAACTACAATGGCTCGCTGGTCCTGATCCTTGAGAAAAAATTAACTGTTCGGCTGAGGCTTGGCTTTGTTTTGGGGTTTTGTTGCAGGCTGACCTAGAGTCCCTCTGTTCAGGGTATGTCCTGAGTGAGGCTATGCAATTGCCTTCACTTAAGTGGTGTTCTCCAAGCTCAGTCAGCCTGGCGAAATGTCCACTTCCATCGGCGTACCTTGTAACTCATATACTCCACTTGCCGCATTTTCTAATGACGAAGCCAATTGTAGTGCCTGTTTGAAATCCTGTTGGGATTCAGCTAGTAGGTGCTTTTGCATGGTCAGATCATTAATCCCGCATACCAAATGGTCTCTCAGCATTTCACTTAGGGTTAAACAAAAATCACAAGTCTCTACCAGTCATCTTAAATTCGTCAAAAATCCCGATACAGATTCCCCTGGTTCTTGAGCTACCAAGTAAAACCACCATCATCTCAGAATTAGAGGAGACTTGGAGTCATAATATTCCTTAGCTAAATCCATCAACTCTTGAAAAGTTTTAGAACCTAATACCTCAGGGAAATTTAGGCTCATGATAACAGAAAAAGCTATGGGGCCACACGCTGTCAGGAGAATTACTCATTGCTTTTCATCTGCCCTAATGTCATCTGACCTGAAAAAATAACGTTCTTTCAACATACAGGCCACAGTCTTCGAAGGCAGGATCAAGTCAAACTTCCCAAATAGTGGGGTGATGTCAGAAATACTTACCCCAACTCAAAGATGGTTGTTGCGAGCAAATCTCTTCAGGGGCATGTTTTCCTCTCATTGCCACTGAAGTAATTCCACGAAGGCCGGTATCCCATTACCAAGCCATCCTTTATTTACACATGCATAGAACATGACACTGATCAAACGAGCTCACAGCTGGCTCCTAGAGACGGCAGAACCCCTGACTCTCCTGTTTATATCCGCCAGCCAAGTCTCCCCAATTGGACCAGGTTAACAGTGCCAATCAGGGAACTCATATTCTATGAGGGTCATCTGGCTGACCTTGTTTAAATTACTCCAGCCTACCCCATTTTCTTTCTCTCCCTCTTGGCTCTGTCTCCACCTATCCACTCACCCCTTTCACCCTGTCCAACCCTATTGTGAGCATAAATACATGTTTTTCTGAGTTACTGCCGATTCTGATGAAGGTTATTGGGCTCAAAGCTTTACTCTGTTTCTTTCTACAGATACTGCCAGACCCTCTGAGTTTCTCCAACAACTTCTGTTTCTGTTCATTTCTTCTTTGATACCCTGTAGTACCATGTGGCTATCATGTGCTGCCTTGTACGCAACTCCCACAAGTGACATCTTGCCTTTATAATTCCTGAGCTCTACCCACAGTGCTTTTAATCACCGTTTACTAAATTGACATTATCCTTCTCTATTGTGTTAATGTCATCTTTAGTTAAGAGGGCCAATCCTCCCTTTCCCAGCTTCCTGTCCTTCCTAAATGTCACAAACCGTTCAACAATCATTTCATTCTCCATCATCCTGCAGCCACATCTCAAAATGGCCACTAGATCATACTTATTTATGTTAGATTATAGCACGAGTTCATCTGTTTTGTTACAAATGCTACATGCATTCAAATACAGTGATTTCAATTTTTACCCTTTTATTATTTTTGGCAGAGCAGACTCAATTGGCTGAATTGCCTGTATTTGCTCCTGCATCTTGTCGTCATTATTGCACAATATGCCTTTATAAAATGGCTATAGTAGTTCAACCTGTTTGCAATTTCATGTTGGGAATTGGGGAAATTAGCAGGTCATTCAGCATCTCAAATACTTACAGAATGAAGTATTAGAGGGGATCTTTCTGTTATTCAAAGAGACTTCAGCTGCTGGGACCAATATGAAGTGAGTAAACTGATGGGATCGAGTGCAATGCTGGTTTCATATGCACTCATTTTTTTATTCACTCATGGGACATGGGCACAGCTGGCTGGGCCTTTAGAACTGCAGCAGTTCATGTGCTGTATGTAGGTCTACGAACCCTAACCCTATTGTTTAGGCCTCTGAATATTTTAGCCCAGTAAGATACCAATACGCTACTGTACCTAAAACTGACATTATAATATTGATCTTATATCTTTTTACAAGTGTCTCTATAAGTAATTGTGGCTTTTTATGCTCTTTAGAGAATAGAAGATGATTAAAACAAAATTTAGATATTTTAATCAAGTTGTTCGGATTGGCTATTACACACCTTTGGACCAGGTGAGATTTGAAACCAGGTTTTCCAGCCCCAAAGGTAGGTACACTTCCACTATGTTAGAATACCCATAAAATAATTAACTTGTACACTTTTGAAACCAATTAAACAAATTAACTGACAATCCCTCAAAGAGGGTCTGTAACAAAAAAACAAATCTTCAAAGGAAACTTAAATATAAATTAAAACAACATTCTTTGGACTGCAGCTCGTACAGTCCCCACCTGTTGTGAAAGGCCTTAAATCTACTGGTGGACACCATGAACACCCTCTTCAGGGTCACCTAGGTATGAACATAGGTGTGGTGCATAAGCAGGCAGTCAATCCGATTGACCTCCTCAACCGCTGATTGCCCGAACTTATTAATGGACATCTTGGCCACGTCTAGGAGCTGGCTAACAACAAGTTCGTCTTTCTTGCTTATCCCCCTGCACACCGGTGACCAAAGATCAGAAGTGTGGAGCTGAAAGGCAGACAAAATCTATGAAGCAGCTGCCTCAATAAATAAAATATGGACTGCCACCTCACAGAAGCTACTTACACAAGGAACATGGATGCCTCAAGGCCACAATAATTCACTTGTGTCAGTCATTACTCATTGTTGCCTAATTAAACACGAGTCTGGATTGACAAAGCATAAGAAACAAAACTGCAATCTGTTAGATGAGCTGCTCTATTATCATTGGAGTGCTCATAACTTAGATTAGATAGAATTCGGATCGATTAAAATGGGTTTGGTTCAATGATAGTTACACATTAACTAATTTCTGGAAGCCAGCACACAGACAGGGTACAGGGTTCCAAATTGTTTGGCCCGTGTTACTGATTGATCTTGTTCAAAGTCTGAATAAACATTATTAACGCATGATCAAAATTATAATTCACCATTTCTGGAAAGTAATGGAGGAAGCAAAATTTCTGGAACAAGAGAAAACAGGTTGAAGAATTTGACCATTCCCAAAAATAGCCCTATGGAGTGCTGAGAGCAGAGTGCCTCCTGCAGCATGTGTTCATACATATTGTTGCAGCAATGATGTGAAATTGGTACTGGAGCCTCATCATACTGGGACACGTGCAGCTAGTGGTGTTACTTATTGGCAGTGCGCTGATTTAGGGTGGGCAGAATATCAGGCATCATGGATGATGCTTACAGTAGCCAGCAACTTTGAAAGCAAAGAAGCTAAGCTGTGTCTGCAGGCAACAGAAAATACTGGAAACCTCAGCAACTGCACAAAGGGCAGTCAGATCCTCTAATGCTGTTTTGGAGGGCCAATGCAGGCAATTGACAGGAGAAAAGACATTCTGGAATAGAATTCAATTGCACCATAAAACACGCTGCAACAGGTGATGGTGCGTGCATTCACATTTGTGCAAGATTCACATGCTGACAGTTCAATGATTCAACCATTCCAACAGTCCAATTGCTATATTTATTTATGTGCCTATTTAATGAAGCATCAATAATCGAGAATGACTTCTGTTACTTAAAGGCAACTAGCAACTCTTACACAAGAAGCGTTCCCTGATTACAGAGAGCCAGAAAGCTTCTGCAATTAAGCATCCAGGTTCCTGATGTTGCCTTGGAGATGCTGTTCTGGTCAGTGAATGGGAGCACAGGCGATCTTTGGATTCTTCTGTGACTATTTCTTGACTGAAAAGTGGCTTCTGTATTCTAATTCCAAAGCCTTTTTTTGTTACTTTCTCTGAAAATGTTTCTGTTCGTTTTATGACTATTTTAAACAAATTCCTATGTTTTATTTTCTTTTTTGTATAGTTCCAATAATGAAGGAATTTTAATTGTTGAATATTTTTCTAATCTCTCATTTTCACATGCGGTCTTCCCCTTACTTCTGAAATTATTCAGCAAAATAGTTCCAGTTTCTCTAACTGTGTGTTTATCTGCTACAAAGGCCCCTGGGAACACAAAAGGAATGATAGGGTGATTAGAAGCAGGTGATCATGTATAGTACTGCTGAGTAGCTTGGAGAGTTGGTGGTGAAGGGGATTGGAATTTGCAATAAACCTATTCTGGTTCCTTTTTTAGATTCTCTGCTGTTTACATTGAGTTCAAAATTCTCCAAGTATGTTCTCCAACAGTTCAGTTCTTTTGTTTTTGTTTGTCGACAACGAACATTTATTTGAGATATTGGCAAAGTCTCCAGAGCATTGTGATAACATAAATGAGTCCTGCCACTACTACCCAGAATACTTCTGGTTATTGGACTACTTCAACAGCAACAGGAAGTCATATTTATATGATGCTTTAGTGTAATAAAATGTCCCCGAGTCCAGTGGCGGCAGCAGAGCAAGCATGAGCCGGGTCCCACAGCAGCGGTGGAGCAAGCGGGCTGGAGCTGGAGTGGCAGAGGAGTGCACAGGTCATGTCCCGGAGCGGCAGCAGAACAAGTTCTCGATGGTGGCCGGCACTGGCCTTGTGTACTGGGGCTGGCAGGTGCAAAAGATCATGTTGGAGAGGGACTAGAACTTAAGTACTTTTTATCATCATTCTGGATTTTTAAAACTCTATTCCCATGCTTACCTACATATTTCTTAGTTTTTGACAACATCAAGTATGTTTACCTAGGTACTCTGTATCTGAGGTGACTTTGAAAGGCAACATTACAAACTTTTCACTGCACTCATTAGAGTGTGTGTGACAATAAAGGCTAATTCCAAATCACTCATAGGAATATTATTAATCATAATTTAACATCCAGTTAGATAAAAAGATATTAGATCAAATGGTCAAAAGTTTGGTTGAAGAGGTAAAGTTTAAGGGTTGTATTAAGAAGAGAAAGTGATGTCAAGAAATGGAAAAGTATAGGGAGAGAATGCCAGAAATTAAGGCCTGGGGCATTTATGGCACAGTCACTGATGGGGGTAATCAAATTTGGAGATACTCATGAGGCCAGGATTAAAAGTACGTAAGTAGTTCAGGTTATAGGGCTGAGGGAGATGGGCAGAAGCCATGATTGTAGAAGGATTCTGAAGCAAGGATGAAAAATTGAAAGTCAATACATTGCTTGATTGGTGTCAATGTAGGTCATTGAGCACTTGGCTGATAGGTGAATGACAGCTGCTGCAAATTTAAGCACAGGCAGAGTTTTGGATGACTTAAATTTACAATCGAGAATGAGATCAGTCAGAATTGTGTTGCAAGAGTTGAGACTGCAGGTAATGAAGGTATTAGTAAGAATTTCAGCAGCAGGACAAATCAGGTGATTTTCCAAAGCTGGAAAGTAGTCATCTTATGAATGGTGTAACTATGTGAACAGTAGCTCATCTCAGGGGCACTTTCAGTGGAAGGTTGTGCTTAGTCTGATGTAGCCTCAGACAGAGAGAGTTTGCTAACCTCAGTAGCTATGGTACAGAGTTTGGAGCAGGATCCAAAACAATGGTTTCAATCTTCCCAATATTTAATGGGTGAAAGATTCTGCTCATCCAGAACTGGATGGCAGATAAGCACTTTAACAATTCAGTAAATATGGAGGGATTGAGTGGGAGGTGACAGTGAGGTAGAGCTAGATGTCATTAGCATAGATATGAAAACTGATGTATTTTAGAATGATTTGGGGAGCAGCATGCAGGTGTGAAATAAGAGGTGGCCAAGGGTGGATCCTAAAGAGACAGCAGAGGTGAAGATGAACGAGAAAGAAGAGAAGACATTGTAACCAGTATCGCTTGCAATCAGATATATGAGAATAATTAAGAATAAAACCGGACGTCAGCAGTGCCATCCAGCTTTTCGGCAATGGAAGGTCTGAAGGAGGACGGTGCAGTGAACTAAGTAAAACACTGCAGATATGTTAGTTACAAGGAAGAAAAGCTTAATTTTGTGATAGTCACATAAGATATCATATGTCACTTTGATGAGAGCTGTTTTGGTACAATGGAAGGGATGGAAGACTGATTACCTTCCATTATGTTATCATGTTTTCCTGAAATTAAAATAATACAGATTGGGGCTTGCTTGAAAGCCCTGTAGCTAACTGATTTGGGCCAGGAAGATCTCAAATATGTCCTAAAATATAAGTGTCACATTAGCTGATCTCAGTCAACTACAGCACCACATATAAAACATCCTGTTTAAATAAATGTGCTTGTGGCCCCTTAATTAGCCAAGCCAGAAAAAGCGTTTCATGGTGATAACTTTAAAAACATGAATTGTACTCAGTGTAGAATCTTATGGAATTAATTAACTTTTCTTTTAAAGATGGACAATGATGGGCTGCAAAGGAGGCCACGGAAGGTCACCTGACTTGGTATGTGAATTCAAAACTGCCACACTGTCTTGAAAGTAAAAAGGATGCCTTCCACATAAAGAAGGTATCACAAATGACAAATGCAAAATACTGTAGATATTGGTGTCGTGATCTTTAAGATAAAGACACAGTGCTGGAGAAACTCTGAAGGTCCTGCAGTACATGCACAGAGAGATACAAAGTTAACATTTCAAATCCAATATAACACTTGTTGTTGAAAAAGAGGGAAGAGGCAAGTGGAACAAAAAAGAAAAAATAAATGAGGGAAAGTTTTAGAGAGCAAGAAATCAAAGGTGTCATAAAACAGAAGGCAATGATAGTTGTAAAGGTTGCAAACAGGAGACAAAGTAATGGTCAAGAATCGGTCCAAGAGCCGTCACTATCCATCTCCTAAGACCATCCAAAAGTTATTTCCTGACTTAAATAGGTCATTCTGAAATAATGATTGTCTCAAAGCCTGAAGAATAAACATCTTCAAATAATAACCAAGGTTGTGGCTAATTAACTTAAACTCCAACACCATATTTGGAAAATGGAACTGTGGTAAACCATTTAGTAAGGCAGGCCAGTTACCCTCCTTTTTCAAAGCTTTAAGTGCTGGTTACAGAGAGACAGCAGCAGAATAAGAGCAGCAATACCCATGCCTCAAGAACCAGACAGTGCAACTCAAGGTCTCCGAAGCTGCTCCCACTCAAGTCCACCAATTCAGCAAACCAACTTTCTGAACGACTATTAGGAACTAACTTTGTAATGCACGGATAGTTTATGTCTTCGAGAGAATCTTGCAAAGACACTGATGTATAACTTTGGGACATGAATTCACACCTAGACTGCACTTCAGAAATGAAAATGTCTTGTCAGGCCTGCAATGTGTGCCTTCTAAGGCAAGCCAATCATGTGAACTACAAACTATTCCTTGTAAAAGTGTACTATTCTCTTTAACTGCTTGCCTTGAGTGTGTTTGCGTGTGAGATTTTATGAGTCAGTGGCAAAGTATTAGACTTTTGAAATGTGAATAAATAATCCCCTTTGTTCAAAACCATGAAACACTTACTGCAGGTATTCAAATTGTCCACAAAATTTGGGATTAAAATACACATGAAAAAGCATAATGGTTACGTACAGTAGGGAAGAGGACAGGATTTTCCACAGTTCTTTCTCACGCTGTCCATAACCCTTGGATTGACCAAAAGAAAAGGAGTCTTCCTTCTTTGGATCATACTCATGTGAGTCACGCTAGAAAGTGTACACAATTGCACTTTTGAAGAAAGAGTTTGGTTCAAATATATTCTACTGCCGGATTGAAATGGCCTCAGGTTCACTGGCTCTAACATCAGAAATGATGTTTTGGGCGAGGTACAAAGGAGGATGGTTGTTGACTTCAAAGGAACAGCATTCAGCATGAGTCTCCACCTTCATGAGACAATAAAAATATAAAAAAGAATAGATTAATAAAAATAATAAACTATATTTCACCAGTTAAATTTTTAAAAAGTCAGCAAAACGAACACAGGGCTCAATTCACTATATTTTCAACAGCTTAAAATGTTTTCAAAACGCTTTACTTCAGCAAAATAAATCTAAAAACATCTCCATTACCTCAATGAGTTAAAAATATTTGAAGGAACTTTGGAATGCGCTAAAGGCTTTTTCACAAATGCGTACATAAGCAGTATTAATATAAAGACTTTAAATATTTTTTACTTCTGATAATAAAATCTAAAATTTAGCAACATAATATGTTTTGAATAACAGCTGAAAAATCAAAATGTCATAAAGATTAAATAGTTTAGAACATTCAAAAAATCTCTGGAGAAAAACTCGGAAAATAGACACCACAAGGCATAGTGACTTCATCATTTGACCTTTACACATCACTCAACTTTATGTGATCTTTCACTAAACTGCAATACAGTTCTGTACTTTTGAAAAGTAGTAACAACTTTTGGTTAGTCTTTTATTGACAACTAATTGATCTGTATATTTAATGATAATGACAATACTGCTATGTTTTTGAACAAAATGAAAGTTTAATTTTACATTAAGAATAATTATTATCAAAGGCATCTCCTCTGGTTCACATACTCTTAAGTCTTTATTGTTGAAGGCTTTTTAGGACAACATATTAAGTCCCTCAAAGCTATTGGCAATGGAGCTGTAAATTCAACAATTCATAATTAATTTATTGTTTATAGAAATGGAAAATTAGCTATTTGAAAGATATTCCTGTTCTATTATAAATTATGTTTTATATTTATTTATTGATATTTATTCCTATTTAAAGGTACAGACTAATTAAAAGTTAAACTGTACATCAATCTTTCATCAGTCACAAAAACAAATTCTGCCGTCCATCTATTGCTGAATTTAAAGAGGCCTAAATTTCATGAATAAAGTCATTCATCAACACCTATTACTCCTGGAGAAAGGTCATGACATTGGAGTAAGGAAGCACTATATTGCGGTCAGAGTCTTCTGATGACAGAAAAGGTGGACTTGGAGGTTGGAAGGCAAATTAATTAGGTGAAATGGTGGTGTACCTGCACGCCGCTGCTATCCCACCTCTGCCTCAATGCGTTTCAGGGTAAGAACGGCCATGCTTGACCTTCCCATTCCACTGCCAGTCAGTTCACTATCACTTAAAGGCCAATTCCTGCCTGGCTGCAATGAACTTATCTCTAGGTGGGATACATAGCCTGTCCAGCTGGTATACAAGTGAGGCAGCATGTCCGTTGAGGGGAGGGATCCCTCAATTTGCACAGATTTGTGCATAATCAAGAGACTGGATATAGGACAGTAGGGTAGCAACTGAGGCCATTTCCTACTCTTGCATTGACTCTCCTTCTCCTTTCTCCCCACTAACCCCACCTTCAGAAACCCTTTCCAAATACACTTAGTTGCTCCATTGTCATGGCAATCTTGGTTTTCCTTCCAGCAGCAACAAGGACTTTTTTGGAGCCGTCCAGTGAGAAAACTGTCAGCTTCTGATTTGTTGGGAACTCTTGCTTGATTTCAGAAAATTATTTTCCACTGCCCTCTAAATGGCCTGATTGGAAGATGATATGGTAGGCCTTTTTGTGAAGAATCAGTTCGGGTGTCTCACCATGTTGAGTCAATGAGGAGACGCTTGACAAAGAAATTTCAGACTGTGTCACTGTTCTCTTTACACTGGACTGGATTTTTGATGTTTCCCTGAAACTGGTGTTTGGAGCTGTATCTGTAATTGGTGAAGACGCAACATTCAAGAGGTTAATGAGGCAGGAATAGGTTTTTTTCTGGACCTTTACCTCAATTTTTACCTGGAATTCCCTCCCGAAGGGCATTGTGGATCAACCTACAGCATGTGGGCTGCAGCGGTTCAAAATTGGCAGATAGAGTTCAATCTGGATAAATGCGCGGTACTGCATTTTGGCAAAACAAACAAGTTTAGGGCTTATGCAATTAAAGTTAGGGCCTTGGGTAGTGTTGTAGAATTGAGAGACTAGGTTCAGGTACATAATTCTTTGAAGTTTGCATCAAATATAGATAGGGTGGTTAAAAAGGCATTTGGCATGCTTGTCTTCTTTGCTCAGTCCCTTGAGTATAGAAGTTGGGGAGTCATGTTGAGGTTGTATAGGACGTTAGTGAGGTACTCTGTCCAGTTCCGGTCACCCAGTCGTAGGAAGGATATTGTTAAACTGGAGAGAGTTCAGAAGAGATTTACCAGGATGTTGTCAGGTATGGAAGATTTGAGTTATAACAAAAGACTGAATACACTGAGACAACAAGGTGCAGGGCTGGATGAACACAGCAGGCCAAGCAGCATCATAGGAGCAGAGAGGCTGACATTTCGGGCCTAGACCCTTCATCAGAAAAGGGGGAGGGGAAGGGGGTTCTGAAATAAATAGGGAGAGAGTGGGAGGCGGATAGAAGATGGATAGAGGAGACGATAGGTGGAGAGGAAACAAACAGGTCGAAGAGGCGGGGATGGGGCCAGTAAAGGTGAGTGTAGGTGGGGAGTTGGGAAGGGGATAGGTCAGTCCAGGGAAGACGGACAGGTCAAGGGGGCGGGATGAGGTTGGTCAGTAGGAGATGGAGGTGCGGCTTGAGGTGGGAGGAGGGGATAGGTGGGAGGAAGAACAGGTTAAGGAGGCAGGGACTAGCTGGACTGGTTTTGGGATGCGGTAGGGGGAGGGGAGATTTTGAAACTTGTGAACCAAACCCACCGACTCCCACAGCTACCATTCATTTCAAGCCCACCGACTCCCACAGCTACCTAGAATACTCCTCCTCCCACCCACCTTCCTGCAAAAATGCTATCCCCTATTCCCAATTCCTTCGCCTCCGCCGCATCTGCTCCCAGGATGAGGCATTCCACTCCCATACATCTCAGTTGTCCTCGTTTTTCAAGGACCGTAACTTCCCCCCCTCGGTGGTCGAGAACGCCCTCAACCGTGTCTCCCACATCTCCTGCAACTCATCCCTCGCACCCCGTCCACGCAATAAGAACCAAAAAAGAATCCCCCTCGTCCTCACGTACCCCACCAACCTCCGGATCCAACGCATCATCCTCCGACACTTCCGCCATCTGCAATCCGACCCCACCACCAAAGACATCTTTCCCTCCCCACCCTTATCTGCTTTCCGGAAGGACCACTCTCTCCGTGACTTCCTTGTCCGCTCCACACTCCCCTCCAGCCCCACCACACCCAGCACTTTTTGCTGCAACCGCAGGAAGTGCTACACCTGCCCCCATACCTCCTCCCTCACCCCCATCCCAGGCCCCAAGAAGACTTTCCACATCAAGCAGATGTTCACCTGCACATCTGCCAATGTGGTATACTGCATCCGCTGTACCCGGTGTGGCTTCCTCTACATCGGGGAAACCAAGCGGAG
>NW_025967360.1:14621-25000 GCF_021869965.1 Rhincodon typus
TTTCAATTCAAATGAAGCCTTATGCTGATATTAAGTGTAAAATGAAACTGAGTCAACCCTGAACGCATTTTTCAATTATAATTTGGAGTTGTATTCTTTTAACTGAGAGGCTCCATCTAGTGAAAATTGCGTGCTAAATTGTTTCACTTTCATTTTACACTTAATATCAGCATAAGGCTTCATTTGAATTGAAATTAAAACAACTGGATACCTCGATTAATTGCAGGAGGGGGTGTTGAAGAGTGGAAGGGGCTATGTACTCATTTGGGATTTCTACGCCCTGCTGATCCTAATGGCAAGGCTTCATTTAAACAAAAACTCGTCCCAACACCTAGCCAGGCTCATTACACATATGGCAGGTGGGAGTGGAAATTTGTTGCAGGATGCCACATGAGATTCCTGTGAGAATGGTTCTCCATCATAAGCTGTGCCATCTCACTTTGGATGAATTTGGAAACAACAACCCCATACTACCAATTCCTAATGCAAATTATTCTCGTGGTCAGCCTTGGTTTGATGCCTGAAGCCAGAAATTGTTGGTTCAAGCTTGAATCTAGAAATCCAAACACTAATCTAGGCTTGCACTTCAGCAAAGTATCGAGGAAATAGTGCTCCATCAGTGCAATTTCTTTAAGGTTGAGATATCAAACTTGTCTTCCCAAGGGGACATAAACAACTAAATTCTGAGAATGAAGTCCATTGGGATTAGAGAACTTTTCAGCCTTTGTCTCCAGTTTGCTCAGTACCAGTTCCTTGATGATTGTAATTTCACCAAATTCCTCTCTCTCTTCCATCTTCTGATTTACAGGTATTACTTGGATGTCTTTTGTATCCTCTGTTTTAAAGACAGGAGCAAAATTTGTTCATTTCGTCCACAATTTTCTTCTCATCTACTCTTAACTATCTCACTCTCCAGCGGATTAACCTAACTTTATTTATTCTTTTCCTTTATAGATATCTGTAGAAAGTTCTATCTGTTTTTACATTTTGAGGTAGTTTCATCTCATTCTTTTCCACTAATGAACTTTTTTAGTGATTTTCTGGTGTTCTTTATGTTGTGTCCAATTATTTGACTTGCCATTGATCTTTGCCCAGTTATTTTTTCCCCTTAAGTTCGAAGCCCTCCTTAATTTCTTAAGCTAACCTCAGACATTGGGTCCTCTCCTTGGAATGCTCTTTACATTAGAAATGTACTTATTCTCAGTAAGCCAAAATAACCCTTCAAACATCTTCCACTGCTTCTCTAATCGACAATTGTCTAACCTGGCATCCTCATTCGCTTCAGCTATTTCAACTTTTATGGCCATATAGTTGCCTTAGTTAAATTTAAAGTGCTAGTCTGGTCCACTTCTCTCCATTTTAAACTAGATGCAAACTAGTCAGGAACTAGTAGACCACTCCGTCTCAAGACTTCTTTCCCCTAATAATTCTCAGCTCCACCCAAACCAATTCTACATCCTGATCTGCTGAACTAACTGTATCTAACTATCGCATAAATGCCATCGTTGATGAACAGTGCTAATGCTTACCCAGCTTCTTACTCTTCTTGAATTTCATATACCTCTCAATATTTGGGACCCAAATTTTACCATGCAGCCACGTCTCAGCACAGACTCAAATCATTATTTCAAAGTGTGCTATCAATATGTTTACTTTATTGCGAATATTATGTGACACGCACCCTTTAATTTTGTGCTTTTGTCATCTCTGTAACATCTAGTCTTGTCTTTTGACTTATTCTTAGGTTTATTCTTTCTGTCCCTTCCTGCCATTCTTTGACAAATTACTATTTCATTTTCCTGCCTTGACTCTACTTCTCGATTTTCTACAGCTACCCAAACCTGAACCCTCATTATCATTGTTTAGTATAAACCCTACCTATTTCCCTAGCTATACAATTTTCTGGAAAATTGGACCCAGCTCAGTTCAGCTGCAGACTATCCCGATGGTCCAGCTCCCACCAACCCCAGTACAGATCATAGTTCCCCACAAACCTGAAGCCACTTCTCCCATCCCAGGCTTTCAGCCAGTTTCGTTTCACTCATCTGAATGTGATTTCTGTTCATTGGCACGTGGTTAGTTAATAATAGGGATTATCACCCTTGAGGTTTTGTTTTTCAATTTGGTGCTGGGTCCTCATACTTTTGTGCAGCAGAACATCTTTGCTACTACTACCACCTATGTTATTGTTACCTCTATGGACTGATTCAATCATAGAATCCTCCCCTTTCACTCTAAGTCCCTGTCCTTCCCTCTGGAGATGTCTGAAACCCTGGCACTAGGCAGACAACATAGCCATCAGGATTCCTACACTGGGCTGCAGAGAATAGTGTTTTTTTTCTCTCTCACTGTACTATCATCTACTCTCACTGCATTCCTTTTTTGCCTCCCTTGACTTGAAAAGTTTTCTGCAGCATGGTGCCATAATCAATTCACTCATTTACCCTGCAACCCTCACTCTTATCCATACATGAAGAAAAAACCTCAGACGTGTTGGACAATTGCAAATGCTGAGGCTCCTGAACTCCTGCATTCCCCTTACCTGTCTCAGAGTCACATGCTCCTTTCCCTAACCACTGACCAAACCAGAAGACCCAATGATAAGTATGTGGCTGCCTCCTGGTACAAAATATCCAGACAGTGCCTGTAATTCTACCTCCAACTCAAATTCTGAGCATAGCTGTTTGAGCTGTAAGCACCTACTGCAGATGCATTTGCCCTGGATTGCACTAGCATCCAGAGGCTCCAGCTTGTTGCAGCCATGGCACATCACTGCCATCCTGAAAAGTGTTTAATTACCGATTTGAATTCACAGTTCGTTGATCACTCTAATGATATGCCTGGTATGATGTTGTGACAAAGTCTTTGTTCTAATTTTGAATGCTACTAAACAAACTGTTTCCTCATTTCCCATATGAAGATTTTGGTAAAACCTTCAGTTCATACATTGGGGTTCACAAAGAGGCTCTCATAGTCAGGAGAAAACAGGAAAAGGACACTGAAAGGCTTCCACAAAGGTAATGCAGCAAAATTTGATTCATTTGCTTACAATCTCTTTTGGATACCAACCAAGTATCACAGCTTCAAGTCTGTGAGTGACAACAGTGTGAAAACATAGGAGAAGGGAAAGGAAGCAAGAGGATGGGAAATGACCCTCAGGGAGCTCACCCTTCCTAATGTAGGATCCCACAATTTATCTTTTTGAATAAGTGACCCACTGTTCCCAAGATTCTGTAAACAACCTTGTACAGTTAATACCAGTGGCAGCAAGCTGGGGTCTTTAAATGGACATTAATGATTCTCAATTAACAGCAGTGCAAGGACACCATCCACTGATCTGCCCAATGATTTAACTGGGGAAGAGATGGAAAAGTAGTGAAATTACCTGCTCCCCTACCAAAGTAAGTCCTGGGAAAATCAAGATATTCTGGCCAATGTTTGTGTCAAAGTTGTCCTTAAAATCTCCCTCTGAGGAATGCAGCTTTAGCTTCTTCAGTCTTTCAGCATAGTTCCCTATCCCTGGAACTATTCTGATAAATCTTTTCAGCACCTTTTCCATAGCCTTGACTTTCCTCAAATGTAATGACTAGAGCTGAACCCAGTGCTCCAGTTGAGGGCTATACAGACATGAGTGTTGTACAGACATGTATTATAAATTCAGCAGGCCAAGCAGCATCATAGGAGCAGAGATGCTGCTTGGCCTGCTGTGTTCATCCAGCCCTGCACCTTGTTGTCTCGGATTCTCCAGCATCTGCAGTTCCTACTATCTCTGTATTATAAATTCCTTTATTTTGTGTGTTATTCCTCTATTAATTAAGTCAATTATCCCATCAGCTTTTTAAAAAAATTTTAAAACGGATTTCTCAAATTTCCCTGCAATATCCAAGGATTTGTGCATATCCATGCCCTCTTTACACTTGTATTATTTCGCACATTTGTACAAATAAAAAATATAAATTTAAAAGATAACAAAACTCAGAGTGAAAAGAAGTCAAGCCGCAACTCATTTGCAACTTTTTTTCTAATTTAGCGCTTACCCACCGTCATCACATTAGCAACCGTCCATGGAAACGCGTGCACAGTAACGGTAGCGCGCTACTGCCTGCTCGGACGCTCGTGCACTGACGTGACCGAACGGCCACAGTGTGCTCTCGCGATACCACCACTGTGGTCTAGTGCGCATGTATGCTGCGGGTTTGAAGCCGACTGGCGGTGGCTGTCGCTATCGGTGTTAACGGGCTGAAGGTAATGAGCGGTGTTTCCAGTCCCGGGGCTGAGGTTCTCCTTCCCGTCTTGTTCGGTATGGGGTGGTCACTTTTCGTTCAGGATGCAAGTGTTCTTGTTAATAGCCACACAGCTGAAGAAATATCTTCATTGTGGGTGCTAAAGGCACCTGACATGGTTCCTCATGGAAGACTGGTAAACCCGGTTAGATTGCAGACAGTAGGAACTGTCGATGCTGGAGAATCTGAGTTAACAAGGTATAGAGCTGGATGAACACGGCAGGCCAAGTAGCATCAGAGGAAGAAGGGTCCAGACCCCGAAACGTCAGCTTTCCTGCTCCTCTGATGCTGCTTGGCCTGCTGTGTTCATCCAGCTCTACACCTTGTTATCTTAGATCTCACAGACTACAGGGAGAACTAGCCAATTGGATACGGAACTGGCTCCAAGGTAGAAAACAGGTGGTGTTGGAGGGTTGCTTTTCAGACTGGAGGCCTGTGACCAGCAGTTTGCCACAAGGATCAGTGCTGGGTCCTCTGCTTTTTGACATTTATATAAATGATTTGGATGTGAACATAGGAGGTATGGTTAGTAAGTTTGCGGATGACACCAAAATTAAAGATGTAATGGACAGAGTGCAATAGGCTCTTGATCAGATGGGCCAATGGGCTAAGGAGTAGCAGATGGAGTTTAATTCTGATAAATGTGAGGTGTTGTGTTTTGGAAAGTCAAATCAGGGCAGGACTTAATAAAAACCAAAAGAACTTGCATCACCTGTAATTATGGGTTGAGTGCTTCATAACTGGAGCGTGGCTAATGTTGTACCTTTTGTTTGAGAACGATTGTAAGGAGAAACTGGGGAACGATAGGCCTGTGAGTCTGACTTCAGTTGTGGGTGAATTGTTGGTGGTGATCATAAAAAGTAGGATTCGTGGACATTTAGAGAGGCAGAAATTGATTAGGGATAGTCAGTGTGGTTTTGTGTGAGGAAAATCATGTCTCAAACTTCATTTAGTTTTTTTTTGTATCAAAGAGATTGATGGCAGAGCAGTAGACTTTTATTTGGATTTTAGTAAAGCCTTTGACAAAGTTCCACATGGTAGACTAATTAGTAAAGTTAGGTCATGTGGGATTCAGGAGGAGTTTGCCAGTTGATACATAATTAGCTTAATGGTGTGGGTTGCTTTTCGGACTGGAGGCCTGTGACCTGCGCGGTCCCACAGGGATCGGTTCTGGGTCCTCTTTTGTTTGTCATTTATATAAACAATTTGAATGAGATAATAGAAGGCCTGGTTAGTCAGTTTGCGGATAACACCAAAATTGGTGGCATAGTGGACAGTTAATGTTTTCTAAGATTACAAAGGGATCTTGATCAGATAGGCTAATGGGGTGAAAAATGGCAGATGGAGTTCAATCTTGATAAATGCAAGGTATTGTATTTTGGTACGTCAAACAAGGTGGGGCTTTGAGTAGTGTTGTAGAACAGAGGGACCTGGGTTACAGGTACATAATTCTTTTAAGTTTGTGTCACATACAGACAGGGTGGTTAAAAGGTGTTTGGCAAGCTTCCCTTCATTGCTCAGTCCTTTGAGTATAGGAGTTGGGATGTTATGTTGAGGTTATACTTTGAGGCCTCTTCTGGAATACTGTGTCTCGTTCCGGTCACCCAGTTGTAGGAAAGATATTATCAAGCTGGAGAGGGTTCAGAAGAGATTTACCAGGATGTTGCTGGATATGGACGGTCTGAGTCATAAAGAAGGCTGGATAGTCTGGGACTTTTTTCACTGGAGTATAGGAGGTTGAGAGGCGACCTGATAAAATAATGAGGGGTATAGATAGAGTTAATGGTAGTTGTCTTCCCCCTAGGATGGGGGATTTCAAGACTAAGGGACGCATTTTTAAGGTGAGAGGAGAGAGATTTTAAAAAAGGCCCAAGAGGCAATTTTTTTTATACATGGTGGTTCGCATGTGAAATGAACTTCCTGGGGAAGTGGTGGTTGTGGGTATAATGACAATGTTTAAAAGACATTTGGATAGATACATGAATAGAAAAGGTTTGAAGGGATATGGGCGAGGAGCAGACTGGTGGGACTAGTTTAGTTTGGGATAATGTTTGGCATCGACTGGTTGGACCAAAGGGTCTGTTTCCATGATGAATGACTGTATAACTGTGGATGCTGTAAATCGGAGACAAAAATAGAAATTGCTGGAAAAGGTCAGCAGGTCTAGTAGTTTCTGTGGAAAGAAACTGAGTTAACATCTCAGGTCGTGACCTTTCCTCCTTACTGGGTAAGGGTCACTCGACATGCAATGTTAACTGATTCTTTGCACAGATGCTGCCAGACCTGCTGAGCTTTTCCAGCAATTTCTATTTTTATCTCAGGCAGGACTTATACACTTAATGGTAAGGTCCTGGGGAGTATTGCTGAACAAAGAGAGCTTGGAGTGCGGGTTCATTGTTCCTTGAAAGTGAAGTCGCAGATAGACAGGCTGGTATAATTACAACATTTAAGTGGGTATATGAATAGGAAAGCTTTATGGGCCACATGCTGGCAAATGAGACTAGATTTATTTAGGATATCTGCTTGGCATGGACGAGTTGGACTGATGGGTCTGTTTCCATGCTGTACATCTCTGACTATGAAACGTATTATACAGCAGGTTAGTTACAGATTCTAACAAGAAATGCACCCCTCACCCTTACCAATTCTTTTCAAAATGCTAAAAAAAATCCTTCACTTGTAACTCAGAGCATATAATTGATCAAAAGGTGTTGGGTCAGACACCAAGTTTGTTAGTAAATTTGAAGCCCAGGGAGTAAAGAACAGTGGCAGCATAGAGCAGGAAACATGGTACTGGTGAACAGGTGGTTTTCTGGCTGAAGGAATGTATGCAGTAGGGTTCCATGTGAAAATCATTCTTGATGTATATTGGTGACCTATGCATACCAGCAGCCGTATGGTATTCAGCCCTCGAGCCTATTCTACCATTCAATAAAATTGCAGCTGATCTGTGGTCTAATTCCATATACCTGTATTTGGCCCAATTCCATTAATATCTTTGCTTAAAAGTTATCTTTCTCAGATTTAAAATTAACAACTGATCTGATATCAGCTGCAGTTTGTGGGAGAGAGTTCTAAACCTCCCCCATCCTTTGTGAAGATGTGTATCTTGATATCACTCCAGAATAGTCTGGCCCCAGTTTTCAGACAATAGCCCCTGGTTCAAGAATCCCCAACCAGTGGAAATAGTTTATTTATCTTTATCCACCCTGTTTTTTTAAATATAGAGTCATAGATCAGTATAGATCAATCTTGATAATTGGACCAATGGTTGAAGATTGACAGATGGAGTTTAAATTGGATTGCATTTTGGTAAAACAAACAAAGGCAAGACTTGTACAATTAATGGTAGAGCCTTGGGCAGTGCTGTAGAGACCTCGGAGTTCAGGTATATAATTCTTTGAAATTTACTTCACGTAGAGATGGTGATTAAGGCGTTTAGCATGCTTGCCATCATTTTTTAGACCGTTGAGAAAAGAGTTGGGACATTATGTTGAGGTTGTACAGGACGTCGGTGAGGCCACTCCTGGAGTGCTGTGTCAAGTTCTGGCCTCCCTGTCACAAGAAGGATATTATTAAGCTCAAGTGGGTTCAGGATGTTGCTGGGAATGGAGGTTTGAGTTATAAGGAGGGATTGTGTCGACTGGAGCATAGGAGGATGAGAGGTAACCTCATAGAGGTTTATAAAATCATGAGGGTTGTAAATAAGATGATGGCAGGTGTCTTTTCCCTAGGGTGGGGTATTTCAAGACTCAGGGGCATATCTTAAAAGTGAGAGGAGAAAAATTTTAAAAGGACATATGGGGGCAAATTTTTTTACAGAGTGAGACTAGTTTAATTTGGGATTATGTTCGGCATGGACAAATTGGACTGAAGGATCTGCTTCTGTGCTGTATGACTCGATGACTCTGGAGTCGCACAGCATGGAAACAGACCCTTCGGTCCAACTTGTCCATGCTCACCAGGTTTCCCAAACTAACCTAGTTCCACTTGCCTGCATTTGCCCCATATCCCTCTAAACCTTCCCTATTCGTGTACCTGTCTAAATGTTGTAACTGTACCTGTATCCACCACTTCCTGTAGAAATTCATTCTGCACACGAACCACCCTGTGTATGAAAAAGTTGCCCGCAAGTCCCTTTTAAATCTTTCTTCTCTCGCCTTAAAAATATGCCCCCGAGTTTGGAATTCCCCCACTTCAGGGAAAAGACCTTGGCTGTTCACCTTATCTATGCCCCTCATGATTTTATAAACCTGTATAAGGTCACCCCGTCAACCACCCATGCTCTAGTGAAAAACATCTCAGCCTATCCAGCCTTTCTTTATATCTCAATTCTTCTTGTCCAGGTAAATCTCTTCTGCCCTCTTGCTCATTTATTAATTTCCGATAGAAAGGTGACCAGAACTGTACACAGTACTTCAAAAGTGGCCTTACCAATGTCCTCTACTCGATGGTTTGAGCAATTAAGGCAAGCATGCTAAACAACTTCTTAACCAGATGATTCCTTAATGTTCTAACTTTGAAGAAAACAAGCTTAAATTGTATAATCTGTTGTCATAATTTAACCGCTGAAGTTCTAGTCCTATTATTAGAAACCTATGTTGTACTTCGTCCGTATCTTTCTCAACATATGGCAGTCACATTTGCTCACAGTACTCCAAGAGGGGTATAACCAGGATTTTGTATAACTGCAACATAATTTTCTACGTCCTTATACTCCAGTCCTCGAGATATGAATGTCAGCATTCAGTGAGCCATCTTGATTATTTTCTGCACCTCTTTGTGGCATTTTAAAGATCTATGCACCTAAACCTCAGATTCTGTTGGATATCCACTGTATTTAACTTCATACCATCTAGAAAGTACCCTGATCAGTTCTCTCTTGGTCCAAAATGGATAACCTCAAACGTGCTTGGATTACAATTTATCTGCCACAGTTTTGCCCATTCACTTAGACTATCAATATCCCTTTGTAATTTATGGCTCTCATCTATACTGTAAATAATGTACCTAACTTTGTGCCATCAGCAAATCTGGATATTTGACTTTCAAATGCCATTATCCAAGTTGTTAATAAATGTAAATAATTAAGTCCTAACACAGATCCTTGTGGGATACCACTATTGACATCCTGCCAATTGTCTATGCTTTCAGGAAGGAAACAAAGTAGAAAGAGTAGTTGTTGTTGCAGTGGCACACAGTGATGATCAGATATCTGGTTTTGCCACTAATGATAATCTACTTTTATAGGCTGTAACCTACACTAAATTAGGAATTATAGTGACCAGGTTGGCCACTAAGATCACTTTTGAGCAAGAAATTGGTTGTAGGATGAATCGAGGCTGGGGGCTATTTCTATAAGAGCAGGGTAGACTGCTCAGAGCCGGTTCCACCATTTAGTAAGATCATGACTGGTCTGTTTGAATCTTTCACATACATTCCAACCTGTCCATGATAACCTTTCACTGCTTACCAAGAATTCATCTACCTCTGCCTTATAAATATTCGTGGACTCTGGTTCCACCACCTTTTCAGGAAGAGATTTTCAAAGACTAAATCTTCTGAGAGGGAGAAAAAAATCATCTAATGTGTTTTGTAAAGGGAACTCCTGATTTTCAAATGATGATTCCAAGTTCTAAATTTTCCCATAAGGTGAAACATTCTCTCTACATCCAACCTGTGAAGAATCCTCAGGATCTTGCATGTTTCAAGCAAGTCACCTCTTACTCTTAATTTCCAGCAGATCCAAACCTAGCTTATCCAACATTATTTCACAAGACAATTCTATCATTTCAGTCCAGTAAACCTTCTCTGAACTTTTCCTGTGACAAATGCAAAGCTAACTGGCAGGTAGCCTCCTGACTGCCTCCCTTTTCAAGTAAAAGTGTTTTTTCTGCCATCTTCAAATCTAGTGGCACCTTCCCTAAATCAAGGGAGGTTTGAAAAATTAAAACCAATACATCACCTATTTTACTAGCCACTTTTAAGACACTAGAGTCCATCAAGATCAAATTAATTTAGAGAACTTGTCAGCCCACATGTCAAACAATTCACCCAGTATTATGGCTCTGATTGTGAATCTCCTAAATCCCTCCC
>NW_025967361.1:0-2176 GCF_021869965.1 Rhincodon typus
GAACATGAAGTAGTTACATTGTCATTGTCCAAGTGAACTTTGAAAGCTTTCTGTTATGTAGTTGCTCACAGATACTGAATAACGATAACCCGCAGTTCAGTTGAAGATTGTGACTATGGCTTTTCCGTTGTTCCGTCTGCATCGAGGAAACAATGTTAGACTGCTTTTAAAAACTTACAAAGGTCATCTTGTAACTGGTTTCAATTCAGGTCTATCAATTATTGAAACAACGGGAAAATAACCGTGCTTATGTTTAGGACAGGAAATGAGGTAGATTTTAAATCTTACTCCCAGAAACCGTACATTTTGTGTTGACTTCACACAACTCAGGCCAGTTTATAACATCTGACAGCAGGGATATGAAACTAAAACCGCAAGGGTCATTCAATAATAAAATGTTAAAACATCTTGCTGCGGTTCCGCGCCGTGACCGTGCCAGAACGAGGTACGTCTCGGTCTGGGAGCCGCCATCTTGTGGAAGTGCTGGGAAGAAGCCCGGCATTGCGTCGGGGCCTGTTGCTGGAGGCTACTCGTTGTAGACATTAAACACTGGGCTGTAGTGGGGAGGGGGAAGTGAAGAAAGTAGATAGGGATATCGAGAGAGGCAAGGGAGACAGGTGCAAGGTGATCAGAGGAGGTGCTGCCTGCGCATGAGCTTCTGCAACAATCGGGACGGAACCCGGAACAGAAGGGGATCGAACGGAGAGACAGAATCGGAACGCGCCCGGACCGCTCTAGAACGCGGAGACATGTCAAAGCGGCACCGCGTCGACTTGGGGGACGATTACTCGTCCAGTAAGAAGCGCGCCACCTCGGACGGGTAGGTTAATCCGCAGAGTGGGACGCCGGCGCGAGGCTGGCTGCATCTGAGCAGCGGCTCTGAGCGCTAGGGCCTCGGCTGGTTTGCCGAGACAGCGGCCTTGTCGGTGGGGTCAAGCGGCGTCTCTCAGCGTCCCGCCCGGCTGAGCCGAGCGGAAGGGGCGGCTGCGGCTCGCCGCGGTTCCGCTCTGCCTCTTGCGGAGAAAGCGCGTTAATTACCGAGAGTGGCTGTGCGTGAGAGGCCGAGGGCCTGCGGTTTGTCTATTACCTCCCGCCACCTCCGCGACTTGGTGCCGCCGGCCTGCAGCTTTCCTGCTCATGTCCCGTTTCAGGTAATCTGTTTTTTGTTTTGCCGCCGCGGTGTCTTGCAAGGTTTCCGGCCGTTCTTGGCAGGACAGCGCCTTCTGTTCGATCCTGTAATGTACGGAGTCTCAACAAGACATTGGCGCTGCCCTACGCCTGTTTCTGCACATGGCTGGGCCACGTTTCCGAGGCCGCACCCGGGTTTTGGGAATTTATATCGATTACCTCGGGGTAGCGGGGAAGACACGCATCGTTGAAGTTTTCTCCGTCGTTTTCCCATGCCCAGTGCTATGGCGGGAATAAGCTTTCTGTACATTTACTAACGGTTTCTTTTCGAAGTTATTTTTCTTGTAGTAGGTTCGTCCTGAATGTCTCTAGAAGAGGCGCAGAAAGAATGTCAATTCTCTTCTCTTTTCAGAGATTAAGGTTTGGGAACAGTGGGGAAATATATTGATGAGGGAGATACGGCTTATTGGTGTTTTAAAAATTTATTTCGTCAGCGAAAAAGTGCGACCCCCACCCCTTCCCGGAGGGAGAGAGGGGTGGGAGCCACTAGGGTTCCGAGCTGGGCCTTTCTTGGCAATCTAATCACTACTAAAACACATCAACGTCCCATGAACCTGTAATTTCGTTCCTGTTTTTTTCCCCTCCTTTCCCGAAGGTAGAAGCAGTATGGCTCCACCGGTGCAAATGACGTCTTGCCCAATGTTCATTTATCGCCCACTGACTGTCCACTGGCTATTTGTAGTCTAAACTATGGTTTAAGCATCGATACGTAGGTTAGTTCCAACACAGGAGGCCACTCTACCTGAGAATAATTCACTTAGTCCTGTTTTCAGGCTGGCCCTTGTCTTGTCTGTTATGTAATTATCCATTTGAAAGTCTGGGTCCATGAGTCAGATGAGAAATCCAAAGCCAAGCTCCTCCTCGTTTGCATCCATTGCATTTCTTGGTGTGTACAAGGTTTCTGTTCGTGAACTTTGTTCTTTTGTTGATCCCTTGCAATGTTCTGAATGTCTTCTGATTTTGACCCCTCTAACAATGGAAATAAAAA
>NW_025967361.1:2576-20846 GCF_021869965.1 Rhincodon typus
CTGATGAAGGGTCTAGGCCCGAAACGTCAGCCTCTCTGCTCCTATGATGCTGCTTGGCCTGCTGTGTTCATCCAGCCCTGCACCTTGTTGTCTCCCAATCTACTCTGCAGGTTTACTGTGATTTTGATCACCTCGTAATCTTCTCAGGAGAACAGCCCATTTCTCTGATTTATCCACTTGACCCTTTACCCTGGAGTTGTTCTGTCTTTTCCTGTACCGTCTCAAATACCTTCACATTTTTCCTAAAATGTGGGCCAGAATTGAACACAGTACTCAGTTGAGGTTGAATCAGTATTTTATAAAGCCCAGTGATGACTTCCTTACTTTTATATTTTGTCTCTCTCTCTTTGTACAGCCCAGGATCCCAAATGCCTTATTAACAGTATTCCTAACATGCCTGATCACATTGAATAATTTGTGCATGTGTCCCCACGTCTTGTACTTCCTTTACAATTGTACTGTATTTCAGTGCCTTCCCTTATTCTTCCTACCAAAATATACTACTTCAGCCATCTGTGTAGTAAATTTTGTTGAAGTGTCAGCTCAATCTAGTAGCCTGTTCATGTTCTTTACATCGTCCTCACGGTTCAGAATACTTAATACTTCTGTGTCATCTGCAAGTTTTGCCATAATGCCTCAAACACTTAAGTCCACGTCATTAATATGGAACAAAAAACAGTCACCATCATAATGGCCTGATGAAAACCCCACTATATGTGTCTTTAGTTTGTAAAACAAATGTTCTAGGCTAGTCTCTGATTCCATTCAACCATCTTTATAACTGTGGTTACTGCACCTTTTACGCCATTTGCTGATGAGCCTGTAGTACATGAACCACCCTGTGTGTAAAAGCAAAAGGTTGCCCCTTATGTCATTTCTAATCTTTCTCTCACCTTAAAAATATGCGCCTTAGACTTGAAATCCCCCACCAAGAGGAAAAAAACACCTGCCATTCACCTTATCTATACTTGTCATGATTTTAAAAACCTCTTAAGGTCACTCCTCATCCTCCTATGCTCCAGTGAAAAAGTCCCAGTCTGTCTCCGTAACTCAATCCTTCCATTTGCAGCAACATCCTGGTAAATCTATTCTAAGCCCTTTCCAGCTTAGAGTTGATCTTTCTTTGCATCATCTCTGTAGCTGTAACACTATAATCTGCATTGATTTTTCTGTTATCCCGATATACTTGTGTAAGGCATGATTTGTCTGGCCAGCGCACAAAACAATACTTTCACTGTATCTCGGTATATGTGACAATAATAAATCAAATCAGGTTAGTTAAAATTTGATTTTTCTCTCATCAGATTAGTTGCTTCTCTTTTAATTTACATTTGTCCAATTGATCTATTTGTTTTTGTCTGGATCATTGTTTTCTCACCACCAAGGTTAAACTGACTGTGGTTGTTGAGCTTATCCTGGCATCTTCTTTGAACAAGAATATAAGTTTGAAGTTCCCCAGTCCTCTGAAATCATCCTTGTACCAATGGAAGATTGGAAGTTTATGGTCAGAGCTTCTGCACTTTCTAGCATTACGTATGACCCTTACAATATCCGAACTGCTCTTGGATTTGAGATAATCTAACTTCTTTATTGGTCAAATATGCACATCACCAGTCCTTCTGTATTATGTTGAAGGGTAGGGTTCAAGAAAGGAGAAAGAGAGTGATTTGTAGAAACAATGAAGTACAAAGAGTCTGGAATAGTTTGCAAGTGGAAGAATTCTAAGAGGTAAACATTCAATATGTGCAAAATTGTGTATGCTTTGAACAGGGAAAAATGTGGTTTATGAATAGTATTGGAATAGCTGAAGGTGGTGCTGGAACTGATCTTAATTAAGTGCTCAAGACAAATAGAGTCTCATTACTAAACTAATAGAATATGCTTTCAAATCCTCTGTTTGGTTTTTATTGTTAACAACAAGAAAGAAAAATCAAAACCTCCAAAGAAGCAGATAGAAGGCTGGATGTCCAGTGTCATGATTTGAATTAAAAAGAGGTTTGGAAAACTTTGACGATTAATACCTGGGACTTGCAGGTTTTGCAGGATACCAAGCAGGATAGAAAAGTTTAATCCATGCTGATTTCAAATGAGATGATGACTGCAGGCCCGAGAGGTATAGGTGCAAACTTGTAAAATGTAATTTGAAAACTGATGTCAGAAGTATTAATCACGTAAATAATGATTAATAACTAGTATTTGTATATGATCAAACCTCCCAAGTTGCCTGACCAGAATGTGTTCAGTCAAACCTGACCCTGAACCATAGGAGGAGATAATCAAAACCGATGACCAAAAGCTTGAAAAAAGTAGTTAATTCGAAAAAGAGACAAAAAGACATAGGGTTCAGGGAGGCAATTCCAAGCAAAGGGTCCACGTGTAGGAATAAACATAGGTGATTTATCATCATAAATCTATTCTACTATTGTGAGGTAATATCTCTGCATATCCGTCTTTGCACCATACCTGTCAAGGTCAGATTTAAAATGAACAATTCATGTAGTGTCAGTTGTCGTTTGTGGAAGAGCCATCCAAATGTCTTTGATTCTTAGTGTGTGGCAGTATTTCCCTACTTTATTTGTGAAGTGAACAAATTGGAGCTATATCTATTTAATCCAATACTACCGCGCCAGCCGAAATAGTTCATTGCTACCCTTTCTGACGTTAATATCTTGGAAACTTAGATCAATCCTTTACCTTGTTACATACTAAGGAATACAAACTCACTGTGTTGTTGTGTCTTTGTAACGCTCCAAGTCCAGCTATCATTTTAGATATACGTCGCAACCCAAGACCAATATATTGTTCATAAGCTGGGAATACTGCAGCAAGTAACTCAGGTCCTGATTCCTCACAGCCTGTCCACCATCTACAAGGCACAAGTCAGGAGCGTGATGGAATACTCCCCACTTGCCTGGATGAGTGCGGCCCCAACAACACTCAAGAAGCTTGACATCGTCCAGGACAAAGCAGCCCACTTGATTGGCACTACATCCACAAACATTTGCTCCCTCCACCACCGACGCTCAGCAGCAGCAGTGTGTACTGTCTACAAGATGCACTGCAGAAATTCACCAAAGATCCTCAGACAGCACCTTCCAAACCCACGACCACTTCCATCTAGAAGGACAAGGGCAGCAGCTGTATGGGAACACCACCACCTCCAAGTTCCCCTCCAAGTCACTCGCCATCCTGACTTGGAAATATATTGCCGTTCCTTCACTGTCACTGGATCAGAATCCTGGAATTCCTTCTCTAATAGCATTGTGGGTCAACCCACAGCAGGAGGACTGCAGTGGTTCAAAAAGGCAGCCCACCACCACCTCCTCAAGGTCAACTAGGGATGGGCAAGAAATGCTGGCCAGCCAGCGACGCCCACATCCCAAAAAAGAATCTAAAGAAGTAAGGTAGTCACGGATGTAATTTGGCCAAGTTGCATTTGGATATTAAATTGATAGGTGTAACAGCACATGAACAACAGTGGATGTTTGAAGAAATATTTCTTAGATTCAATGAGAAACAAAACTTCTGTGGGAGAATCGATCCGCCCACAGCTAACCAAAGAAGTTATTAGTTATATTAGGTTTAAAACGTTTATATTGTTGCCAACAATGGTGTAATCTTGAGAATTGGGAGTATTCTATGCGCTAGCACAGGATGACCAAGAAATTGATAGAGCAGATAGAATGAGAATAGACTAGTCAGCAATATATTACAAAAAAGCCTCTAAGTGTGTGAAAAGGAAAGGAGTAGCAAAAGTAACTGCAAGTCCATTTGAGGCTGGGACAGCAGAAATTAGGATGGGCAATATGAAAATGACAAATGTTGAGTAAGTATGAAACAAATTGCTGGAGAATCTTAGCTCTGGCAGTATCTGTGGAGAGAAAGGAGAGTTAAACTTTCTAAATCAGTATGGGTATTTTTTTTTTGGGGTTTCACTGCAGGGGAGGCAAACGTGCCAGAAATGTTGCAGGTCAGAGTTTAATGAAACAGGAAATTAATTATTTGACATGAGTAAAGCAAAGATATTGGAAAAAATTTCCTGGAGCCAATGGCCTAAATCTTAAGTTTCAAAAAGGTGGGCAACATTCCCAAATTTCTTGAACAGTCTCGGTGGACTGGAATAACAGTTTATATAGAGCCTCTAATGTGATAAAACATCCCAAGACCCTTCACACAAGAGTTATAAAGACAGTGGGGCAGATGGCCAAAAGTGTGGTTAAAGAGGTAGGTCTTAAGGAGCCTCTTAAGGGAGGAGAAAGAGAGAGGTGGGTAGTAAATGTAACATCGCTGAATTTTAGAAAAAGGGATAAAAAGAGAAATTGTGGAACTGCAAGCCAGCTTGTTACCAATCACCAGGAAAACATTGAAATTAATCTGTCACAAAGAAAATTGCAATAGGACACTTGGAAAATCAAAACATAGTATGAATGGTATTTGACAATTCTCAGTGATTTGATGACATAATTAATAGGGTAGATAAAGAAACTAGTAAGTGTGATATATTTGGATATTTAGAAGCATTCAATTAAAGTGTCTTGCAAAACCTTGTTGCAAAAGTGAGCTGAAGAGGTTGAAGGTAATGTATCAGCCTGGATACAGCGTTAAAAGACAGAAAGAGAGTAAATGGGTCATTTGAATTGACAATCTGTCACTAGTGAGGTGTGATGAGGATCTTGTGTTGGGGCCTCAGCTATATACAATCCATGTGAACTCCTAGGTTGAAGGCACAAAGTTAATTATATAGAAACAGAAATAAGGAGCATGAGTATGCCATTTGGTCCTTTGAGCCTGCCTTGCCATTCAGTATGATCACGCTGATTCTCTGTATTAATGCCATATTCCCACTTCTTCCATGTACCCCTTGATGCCTTTGAAATCTAAATGAACTATCTCTTTCTTAAATGTAGTCAGTGATTTGGCCTCCATAGGTTTCTATGGTAGGTTCACGACCCTTTGAGTGGGGGGATAAAAAATTACACCATATCTCAATCCTAAATAGCCTATCCCACATGCTGAGACTGTATCCTTTGGACTCCCCAACCAGGGAAAACATCCTCCCTGCATGTAGTCTGTCTTGCCCTGTTAGAATTTACCCCCACCCCATCCTTCTAAACTCTGTGAATACATGCCTAGTCAAACCAATCTCTCCTTAAAAGACAATTCTGCCATCCCCACTATCAACCTAGTGAACCTCCACTGTACTCCCTCAATGGCAAACATACCCTTTCTTAGGTAGGGGGATTATACCTACATGCTGTACTTTTAGGTGTGGTTCCTATATGATTGCACAAGACATTCCTGCTTCTTAATTCTCATCTTCTGGAAATGAAAGCCAACAGACCATTTACCTTCCTAAGTGCTTGCTGCACCTGCCGTCTACTTTCATTGACTGATGTACAAGGGCACCTAGATCCCTTTGTACATCCACTTTCACAATATTTGAGTGTGAGGGGTTTGGAATTGCTTTAATTACCCTATTCAGACATGTTATGGCGCATCCCTGGGCAGGTGGAACATGAATCTTGACTTTCTGGCCTTGTGGTATGGTGACTACTATTACACCACTTAATGTTGTTCTGTTGTACTTTTTAAAAAGAAAATATTGATTTAATTGCGATAACAAGGTGTAGAGCTGGATGAACACAGCAGGCAATGGCAGGTGTAGCACTTCCTGCGGTTGCAGGGAAAAGTGCCGGGGCTCGTTGGGAGTGTGGAGCGGACGAGGGAGTCACGGAGAGAGTGGTCCCTCCGGAAGGCAGATAAGGGTGGGGAGGGAAAAATGTCTTTAGTAGTTGATAGCCCCACCACCCACAGCACTTTTCCCTGCAACCGCAGGAAGTGCTACACCCGCCCCTACACTTCCCCGCTCCCTATCCCAGGCCCCAAGAAGACCTTCCACGTCAAGCAGATGTTCACCTGCACATCTGCTAATGTGGTATACAGTATCCACTGTTCCTGATGTGGCGGCCTCTACATCAGGGAAACCAACCGGAGGCTTGGAGACCACTTTGTGGAACACCTACGCTCGGTTCGCAACAAACGACTGCACCTCCAGTCGCGAACCATTTCAACTCCCCCTCCCATTACTTGGACGACATGTCCATCCTGGGCCGCCTCTAGTGCCACAATGATGCCACCCGAAGGTTGCAGGAACAGCACCTCGTATTCTGCTTGGGAACCCTGCAGCCCAATGGAATCAATGTGGACTTCACAAGCTTCAAAATCTCACCAGCCCAGCTCGTCCCCGCCTCCCTAACCTGTCCGTCCTTCCTCCCACCTATCCCCTTCTCCCACCTCAAGCCCCACTCCCACCTCCTACCTACCAGCCTTAAACCTGCCTCCTTGACCTGTCCATCCTCCCTGGACTGACCTATCCCCACCCTAACTCCCCACCTACACTCACCTTTACTGGCTTCATCCCCGCCTCTTTGACCTGTCTGTCTCCTCTCCACCCATCTGCTCCTTTATTCATCTCCATCCGCCTCCCCCTCTCTCTCTATTTATTTCAGAACCCCCTTCCCCTCTCCCATTTCTGAAGAAGGGTCCAGACCTGAAACGTCAGCTTTCCTGCTCATTTGATGCTGCTGGCTTGCTGTGTTCGTCCAGCTCTACACCTTGTTATCTCAGATTCTCCAGCATCGCCAGTTCCTACTATCTCTGAATAGATTTAATTGCTCCAGTTTGTTGCCCAGGTAGTGAGGACTTTTATTTTCAGATTGGCTGACTATCCTGTCTAGTTTTTGCATTCAAGTTGATTCACCAGCTTGCTGTTTGCCTGACTTAAATACTTGTGAATAATGAAGGACTTCAGTTTAAAATAATGTGCTGCAGCATTCACTAGGTGAAAATCTGAATGGATAGACTCATCAGGTTTTGTTTAAGACAGAGTGGCAGTAATTAGAAAATGGCTACCTTGATGCTCTGTAAACATCTCAGTTGAGCCTCAGCTGTTTTTTTTTTCCCCAGCTTGACTTGGAATAGTTTTATCTCATGCTCCCTAATTTCCATTTTTGCAGTTTTCCTTATTGCTTCTGTCTTGGTTTGCATTTATTAGCAGTTACCTGTGTTTCTTCTTTTTGAAAAAGGTTGCAGGTGTCTTTCCTGCTTGTAAATAGAATCCCATTGTAACTTACCTGTTTCTCTAATGATTTCATTTACACTGTTAACACTCCGTTTTAAGTATTTCTCTTTTCTGATCTCCAGCTGTTTGTTTCTTTTTAAATCAATTAAGGTGCCTAGTTTTATTTGCTTCTGTTCCCTGTTTCTCTCTTTCAGTTGCTGGTCTGTTTTTCCTCTTGTCTGTCTGTCTTTCTCACCCCTTCAAAAAAAAAAACTGTTGGGGGTCGATAATTAAGATTTTTGTTTCGTTAAGGGATTTAGAACCGAGAATAAGGATGGATATAGGCAGTTAGAAACACATAAGTCATGATCTGACTGAAAGGTGAAACCATCTTGAGTGGCTGTTCTATCAAAGTTACACATTTTGCATTTTACAATAATGTATCTGTAGTTGGCCTCCTAAGCTGTGTAATGTGTGTAACACAGTTTGCAATAACTAACCAAGAAATAATTAAATAATAGCACGTGGTCCAGTGTTAAACCAAATTGCCTTACTTGCGTTATGTCTTTTAACAATGTTGGGGCAACCTAAGACACTTCTGAGCCAACAAAATTCTTTGAGTATAATCATTGCTGTAAATATAGACAGATAAGGCAGTCAGTATGCACAGCAAGGTCTCACCAATGAATGAATGAATCACCAATAATAACTGGATACTCTACTATAACTATATTGATTGAGGGATAAATATTGCTCAAATCAGGTTAACATCTCTGAACTTCTTTGAATAGTGCTTTAAAATCTTTGCAAACCTGAAACATTGGATACCTTAAATTAATATGATAAACTTTGGTCATATATTTCTACCCCACACTCCCCTCACTGTAGACTGTCTGCCAACACCTTGGTGCCATTTTTGGCTGCTGAAGCACTCAATACATTTGTTGTCTCTGGCTTTGACTCTCAACATGTCCACGGTGGACACTGACCGGCCCCCCCAACCTCCGGGAACAAAAAAAAAATTCTCCCTCAAAAATTTAGCTGATTTGAAACTCTTAAGCTCATATCAGGACTAGTCCCAAGTTCCAGCCCAGTAATTTCTCATTTTAACTTCTCATTATTATTTTGTGGCCTTGCCCCTCTCCGTCCAACAGGTTTGTTAGAAATCGCAGGTCTTGGGAGTGCCGCTCCTTTGTCAGGAGCAGCACTCTGAAAGCTTGTGATTTCAAATAACCCGGTGTCGCATGACTTGTGACTTTGCCCACCCCGGTCCAACACTGGCACTTCCACATTAACGTTCCTGTGACTATTTACTACGTCAAATGAAAATTATCTCTTATGGAAGGCAAAACCTATAACAATAGGCACTCCCTCCAGTACTTGATGCTTCACTCTTGCAGTGCCTGGTCAAGTGTTTAATTTTAGCTCTAGGAATCCTTCAGAAACCTGGATGTCCATCTGACTTTCTGGTCTTGGTGAGGTAGCTTCGTGATAATCAGTACGGACAGAACAAGCAGGACAGTGACCTTGAGTCCGTTCCAAATCGTGATGTGAAGCAGGGATGCATGCTGGAAAATACCTTATCTTCAGCACGAAGAAGGGTCTGAAGAAGGGTCCAGACCCAAAACGTCAGCTTTCCTGCTCCTCTGATGCTGCCTGGCCTGCTGTGTTCCTCCAGCTGTACACCTTGTTATCTTCAGCACAGTGCTGCAGCAGGCATCTCCACTTGCACTCACTGTGTGTGAATCTGCTGCTCATGGCTTGGCCTGACTAGTCACCAGTGAGCTCACATCCATTGAGTACAAACTTCCTTAAGACTTTTGCAAAAAGAAATATGTTGGACAGTGTTGTGATTTGAAAATTATGTAAATATTTTAGAAGTCTAGCTGCATTTGCACACTGATTTATGATTCTCCTCCACTCCCATCAAGAAATCAGTCTGGTTGAAGTTAGTGGTTGATACATAAGTTGGCCATAAAATTTTATTTTGGCCATAAAGTATTATCTTAGTCTAAAACTGCACTTCTGGAGAAATAACCGATAAAATTCTGGAATTGTCAGCCATCTTTGATTTTGACCTTTGCTAGAGTACATAGAGATAATTTGTATTCATGGATTCTCATGTGCTCTGGTCACTTACCATTTTCCACAGTACTTGTGTTCTGAAGAATTAGGTGTGTGCAAGATTATTGGCTTTGTTGTCAGCAGTATAACATAGCATACGTGCTCTTTACAAGTAAATGTGTTTGGAAATGTCTTCGAGGACATTGTGGTATTTGTGACCATCACACAGTTACATACAGCTGCAGTGTAGGCCAGGCTAACAAAAATGGGAAAAGTGCATCTGAATGGAGATGCCGTGGTCGGGCCAGGTGAAACTAGGGTTCTGTTGGTTCTTGGAAGATGAGAATATTTTAGAAATGAAACAGTGTCCATGGTTTTGAGCCCTTAAAAGATGATAATTTGAGTATGACTCACAGTGCTTGTGGGTTTTAATTTCAGGTCAGTGAAGATACAAGTACTTGGTGACACATCTGAACATTTCCCTTTTAGGTTATGTAACATAATTGCGATTTGTGATAAAGCATTAATGTTCTATTAATCTTCTTCAAAAAATGGTGGAATAATATGCATAAGATAGAAAAGATATGGAGTGGATAAAAACTCCTGGTCAGATAGATTACATAGTTCATATTAGAAACTGTTAGGGTGCTGCTAACTGTGGCCTACCTATGGGTATATAGTAATTTATTTAGAAAAGCAATCCAGCCAGATCACTGTCTGAAAGCTGTTGTGATACAGAGGTAATACAAGGCCAGAGAACAATCGACCAATTAGCATAGTCAGTGGTAGAAAAGATGAAATCCTTACTCAAAGATGTAGTAAAAATGTTGGAACCAAAAGTATAATGCTTTCAGGTCAAGCATTTTTAACTCTGCAAAATAAGAAACATAACATTTGTTAATCTTATACATTGTCATCTGTAAATCATGCATGGCCTTGGTGTGAACATTAAGGATTCTTACGATCGGGCAGGTGTCCAGTTCCTAGCAGTTGCAGGATCTGGCGGCGGCTTCTTGCAAGTTCCGGTTTTATTATGATGATACTTGACTCAGCAGGCCAGACTCCCTTACTATGATAGAAAATTAACTCGCATTTATGATACCACAGTATGATTGAATTCAGTGTCGTGTTCTAGGAGAAATATAACAGTTGCTCATTAATTCAACAGTTTGTGTTCTGCCAGAAGGTTTGTTTGTCAGTGGCGGGTTTGCTACTTTCCACTCTCTGGCAGGGTGAGAAGGCAAGTCCTAATTAAGTCTGTCTCGGACAGAACAGATATCAAACCCACTCTGATATCATTTTGAACTTACTTTAGCCATCAAGTAAGCTTTTGTTTTTTAATTGGTTCACATGATTTGGGTGTCATTCGCTAGAACAGATTTTATTGTGTGTTCCTTATTGCGCTGGAGAAAGTGTTGGTGAACTGCTACAGTCCTTTGTGTGTAGGGGCACCCACAGTCCTGTTATGAAAGGAATGCCAGGACTTTAACCCAGTTGTGGTGGCAGTTAATAGTTCCAAGTTAGTGATGTGTGGCTTACAAAGAAACGTAGGTATAGTAAGCTATTCAGTCCACTTAGCACACCCTGCCATTTAATATGATCATGGCTAATTGAACACGTTAATGCTTTTTATCCACACTGTCCCCATAAGCCTACACGCTGTTAATAATCAATAATTTACGAACCTCTACTTTAAATATTCTTAAAGATTGAGCTTCCCCAACACTTGGGTAGAGAATTTCTAAGATATACCATCCTCTTACTAAAGAAATTTCTCCTCATCTCGGTCCTAAATGGCATCTTATTTTTAAATTATGACCCCTGGTGCTAGACTCCCCAGTCAGGTGAAACATCTTGCCTCCATCTGCCCTGTCTGTTCCTTATTTTCTTAGTTTCAATGAGATAACCTCTTATTCTTCAAACCTCTACAGAGTACAGAGAGTATACCTCTCTCTCTCAGCCAGTTCATAGGACAGCCCTGCTACCCTGGGCACAAGCCTGGGAACCTTCATTACAACCCTCCTCAGCCCCATGGGAGTAACATCTTTCCTGAGATGAGACCAAAACTGCGCTCAATACTCCGGAGGCAGTGTAACCAAGCTCCGATACAATTGAAGCAAGATATCAGTACTCCTGTGCTCAAATCTTGTGTGGAAGACTAATATTCCGTTGGCCTTGTTAATAACATGCTGCAGCTGCACGTTAGCTTTGAGGCTTATTGACAAGGTCTATGAGTCCCTTAGCACCTCTACACTTTCCGAACCTCCTCATTTAAGAAATGTTCTGCGTACCTGTTTTCCCTACCAGTGTGGAGAGGAATGTGCTGGTGCTGATCTCCCTGCACATCTGCTACTCTTGTCTTTGCAGGTAATGGAGGTCTGGGATTTGGAGTGTGTTGTCAGAGCTGCTTTGCTGAGTTTCTGCAGTGTATCTTGTAGGTGGTACACACTAATACTGTTTGTTGCCACCCAAGTTGATAGGGTTGTTAAGAAGGCGTATGGTGTGTTGGCTTTCATTGGCGGGGGGACTGAGTTTAAGAGCAGTGAGGTTATGCAGCTGCCTAAAACCCTGGTTAGACCATACTTGGAATATTGTGTTCAGTTCTGGTCGCCTCATTATAGGAAGGATGTGGAAGCTTTAGAGAGTGTGCAGAGGAAATTTACCAGGATGCTGCCTGGACTGGAGGGCAGGTCTTATGAGGAAAGCTTGAGGGAGCTAGGGCTTTTCTCATTGGAGCGAAGAAGGATGAGTGGTGACTTGATAGAGGTGTACAAGATGATGAGAGGCCTAGGTAGAGTGGATAGCCAGAGACTTTTTCCCAGGGCATAAATGACTATTACAAAGGGGCATAATTTTAAGGTGATTGGAGGAAGGAAGAGGGGAGATGTCAGAGGTCGGTTCTTGACACAAAGAGTGGTGGGTGCGTGGAATGCGCTCCCAGCGGTGGTAGTGGAGTCAGATACTTCAGGGACGTTTAAGTGACCCTTGGATATGCATATGGATGATAGTAAAATGTAGGGTATGCAGGGTAGTTTGTAGTATAAAGTGGTATACTTTGTCCTGGAATGTGTTTGAAATTGTACCCAATTGGGCAATCGAAGAGTATTCACACTCACTCCTGCCTTTTGCCTTATAGATCTAGATGTACTTACCACAGGATTCCTAGCCTCTGACCTGCTCTTGTGGCCATGTTATATTTATGACTAACCAGAAAGTGGACTGGACCAATCCGTAACCCCCAGGTGATGTTCCTCTAAGCTGTAGAGATGCTGGGAGGTTTTGCTAAAGAAAACTGCAGGCATTAGAGGTCCACACAGTGGAAATTGGAGAGCACTTTGCCTATAGAGCTGGTCCAAGGTTCTGTGCATTGCTAACAGCATCGGCACATCAATAGTAGCATTGACTTCTGGTTCTGAAAGTTGCTGCTGTCAGCACATTGTGAAAGAAAATTTAAAGGAAACACTGTCCTCAGGATACTGAGGGTAGGGGATTCAGTAGTGGTATTGGCATTGAATATCAAGAAGCAATGCTTGGATTTTCTATGGCCCCTTGAATCAGTATTACATTTTGGGGCTGAGAAGATCAGGTAGAATAAAATAAAATCAAAAACTGCACATACTGGACATCTGAAACAAAATCAGAAATTGCTGGAGAAACTCAGCAGATCTGGCAGAAAGCAGAGTCAATGATTCAAGTCTGGTGACTTGTTATCAGAACTGATAGCAGCTAGGAGAAGGTGGTATTTATGCTGGGTGTTCAGGGGGTGGGGTAGTGAGCAAGGATGAGCAGATAGGTGGAGACAGGGCCGAGAGAGAGAGATGAAAGGGTTAGGCAGTCAAAGGGATTATTGACAGGAAGCTAGGATAGAAGAGAGATTGAATAAGTGATGAGAGCCAAGAGTAGGAGGAAATGGGTTGGTTGTGTTGAAAGCAACTCATGTCGTGACGTTTTTAAAACAAAATGGAAGAATGTAATCGGGCTGTAAAAATATTGAACTCCATGTTGAATCCCAGATTATGCAGGGTCTCCAAGTGGGAAATGAGATGCTGTTCTTCGACCTTGCTCTGAGGCTCGCTGGAACACTGTAGCAGGCCTGAGACAGAATTGTTTGGTGTGGGAACACTACATTGTCCCCTCTCCATCGTGTCGTACAGTTGTAGTTGGGGACATAAAATGCAGACTGAGTGACCGTTTTGCAGAAGACCTCTGCTCTGTCTGTGAAAATGATCCCAATCTTCCTGTTGCCTGCCACTTCAACATCGCACCATGTTCCCATATCAGCATTTCTGTTTCAGGCCTACAGCAGCTCAAGCAAACCTTCAATTCCTGCACTGGCTGAGGTTACCAAGAAGGACTCTCCTTCTCAACCTCACTCCCCTTGTGTCGTGGCTCTCCTGTTAAATCATCAGTCGTCTCTCTAGTGAGAGAGCAGCCCTGTGGTCTGGTAGGACTATGGTGATGTTACCTTTTACTTAAAACTGTTTAATAAACAGTGGGGGGTATTTAAAAATATAGCTTGATGCTCAACCAGTGTGTACCTCCTAAGTGGAAGTAGTTCTGCATTATCAGAAAAAGCAGTCGTGATTGAAGAAAGAGGTGAAAAATAGCTAGAAAATTAAGGAAAAAGCATGCACGAAATAGTGTAACTCTAGGGATCACTGAGGTGCATAAAGAACAATGAAGGAAGACAAATGTGTATAAAGTGCCAAAGGGAATATAGTATGAGAAGAAACGTTGAGAGATATATTGATATCCACACAAGAGGCTATGCGGGTTGGTTGTGCAAGATTCAGTACCTTTGGGAACAGAGACTGCTGGCATTCAAATGTTCTCTAGTTTGGTGTATATAAAGTCAGCAGACTACTTGAATGAATAAAAGATGTTTGAAAATGAATACCTAATGTGTACATGATGTTTGGAAGAAAAGTACTAATCTGTGTTGAAGGTCATTGAGGTCAATTAGAGGGTAAACTAGATCACGGTAGCAAAGCTGATAACTACTCTGGCGCACCAACAGGAGCTAGTGCTTGTCTAATTGCCCTGTTTGAAAAATAAATCTGTCTTTAACTGAATATCAAATGCAGTATTTTCAGAAGTACTTGTTTTGGGCATCCAACTTGTTTTAGAATTCTTAGAACAGCTCAGTAACATCCAGAATCTTTTATGGCCAGCTCTTGGTGCATGAGAATCCATTTGAAGAAAAATACACGTTTGCAGTGCTGTGACAAAACACTGCAACAGCATTAACATTTGTACCAAATACAGGGGTATAAAGGCATTTTTGAAGCAAATCAACTGAGGTAACATATGCACTAGAAACAAACAAACAGATCAATTCACATCTCACTTTTTTGAAAAAAATCTATAATTTTTTAATGCTTTTCGTGGGATGTGGTGTCCCTGGCAAGGCCAGCACCGCTAATCACTCTTGAACTATGTGACCTGGCATTTCAGAGTTAGCCATAACCATTGTTACTGTGGATCTGGAGTTACATTTAGGGCAGACCAGGTAAAGGTGGCAGGTTTCCTTCCCTACAGGACACGAGTGAACCAGGTGGGTTTTTACAACAATTAGAGACTGTTTTCTCGGATACCATGATTGAGCCTATCTTTAAATTCCACATTTATCAGGTGCATGTAAATTCACCATTTGTCATGGTGGGATTTGAACTCATTTTCCCAGAGTATTAGCTTGGAGCCTTGGATTATTTACTCCAGTGACATAACGGCTACAATACTGTCTCCTCATAACATCTCCATTCAGTTGTTGATTGATCTATGATTTCCACCATTTTAGCTTTGGTTTCAGATACCTGATATCACTATTTTATAGTGTCCAGTTCAACCAACAGCTTTTAGTTTCCCCTTGTCATATCTGGGCATGTATCTACATTTGTACCTTCTTCAATGAATCCTTGCTCTGTACTTCAACGTCTCTATTGTTCCTCTTAGAAAATCGCTAAATCTGTTCAGTTTGCCTGTCTGTCCTGAATTTGTTTTATATCCATACATGAGATCTGTGCGTCACTGGCTAGGCCTGCACTCATTGGCCATCACTAATTGCCCAGAGAGCAGTTAAGAATTAACCGCATTGTTATGGGTCTGGAGTCGAATTTAAACTGGACAGGGTAAGGACAGCAGTTACCTTCCCTAAAGGACGTTACTGAGCCAGATTTTTTTTTCTCTGACAATTGACGATAGTTCCATGGTCATCATTAGACTCTGAATTCTAGATTTTTATTGAATTCAGATTCCACTATCTGCCTTGGTGGGAATTAAACTTGGGTCCCCAGAACATTATCTGGGTCACTGGATGAATCATCTAGGGATAATACTGTTGGGCCATTGGTCCCTACCCCACCCCTCAGCTGTCTTATTTCCCTTTCAGGAAGAACATAATTGGTAGCCTGATTCAATTATTCAAATTCGTTTATAGAGTGTTTGCCTGCCCCCATGATACCCTGGAGAGTATCCTCAGTGTCTTCATTTCTGTTCCCTGCACCCAGTTCTTTCTTGTCAATATCAGTGCAGAGATATTTCTGGCAAAGTAGGCCTGGATCTTGACATCAGCTTGTTGAAAACTTGGCTGATTGATTCCTCTACCTGTTTGCTCCTATTCTTACAGCTCCAACCCAGTTTCTTTGAGCAGCTCCTGGTTCAACTAACTCATTTGTTCAGGGTCCTCATCTATCACTCCAAACTGCTGAATGATTTGCCAGAGGAAAAAAATGATCTTTTGCATTCGTTCAGTTCATGTACTTGAGGGATTCCTCACACTTGACAGCCAGCAACTACACTTGTGCTTCTTGCCTCCAGACGTATGCATTTTCCTATTCAGCTTCAAGGTCATTTTCTTATATAAAAATCTTGCACACCCCTGATTAATTACTTAGCTCAAGAGGCTTCTGTATATCCAAGGTTGTTCTCATGAATCTGACTATTTCAATCTCCTTTGATCTGTTTAACAATCAGCCCACCCCCTTGTGATGCTCAACCAGAGCCCAGGAAGTTTGTCAATGTTAGCTATTTCCTTTTGTACAATGGTGCATTACGTGACTTCAAATCGGAGGCTACAGTATCACGTGCATGTGGCATTTTATTTTGCAAAGTTTATCCCTTGTAAATGCTGACCTTTTGATCCATGGAGCTCCTGTTTGTCCAAGTTTCCAAAAGCTGACACTGAGTGGCACCTCTTTATTACCTGACTGGCAACTATGACGGCTTCAGAGTCAAATTATGCCATCTATTCTACTGACGTCTGTGTAAATGCAATTTAAGAAACAGTTATTGAAAAGTGATGTTGATTTCCTGTGATGTTACCTCTGTTCTTTCCTTGTCACTTGCTGGGAGCAAGATAACTGTAGTGCCCCTACCATTGTCTTGGCTTGGGTATATTAACTTATGAACAATGGGCCATTTCCCATGCTCTCGGAGTACACATACATGTATGTCTTTGTCTTTTCCCTCAGTGGAACTATGCAGATGATGTGCTTTTGGTGATGTCTTTCAGTAATGGTTTTTCTTGCCAGATATAAAGAATATCTGTTTTGATATTCTTTAGCCTAACTGTATAAAATTGAGGAGCATGTAGATCTTTTTAGTCTGAACTGTATCTGCTATTTGGCTCATAATAAACATGTCCAGTTCTGTCTTCTGTGCCTGATATCCTCGCATCTACCTTCTGCCCTCCAATATTGGTACTATTGGGATCACTGCCCCTGCGATTTAACATTTGTTATGTTTCCACTATCTAATTTGATGTCTTCTGCTCCCGTATCTCATCTCAGAGCTTTGAAAGGAGAAATAGGCACAGGGAATTTCACTTTCTGTGCCAGTTGACCCTAATGGTGTGCTGTAGCTATTCTGAATTAAACTGTCAGTTTAAGGTGTCTACTGTGCTTAAGTATCCCATTCCATATGTAGCAGAAGTTAACCTAAAGTGAGGATAGAAAATACTGGAGAAAGTCAGCATCTGGTGGAGACAAACAGTTAATGTTTTGAGTCCAGTATGACTTCAGAACTGAAAGGGATTGTTTTTCTTAAAAATTTCATTCTTGACAGAGGCAACAGAGAGCAAAGTAATTTTTTTTTGGGGGTAGGGGTGTATGGTGTTGGGCGGGAATGCAAGTTAAAATGGAGAGCAAACACCATGCAGTCAGCTTCTGAAGTATTAAAATTCAATATTTAGTCCTAGAGGTTGTAAAGTGCCTAAGTGGAAAATGAAGTGTTGTTTCTCAAGCTGGTGTTGTACTCCATTTGGTTTAGGCTTGCTGGGCTGGGGAGAACGGGGTTGGTCAAAGGACTTTAGAATGGTTTACAGAAAATCTTAACATTCAGGCTTAAAATTTAATACAGGTTAATGTTGATGTACCAGATTTTTACGATTTGGATGTTGTGCATGCATCGTAAAAGGCAAATAGGAGTTAGTGTACTTTTTGAGACTTTTGACATGTATGGCTTGTAACCATATAAACCATTATATTTTTCAGCTAACATTTAATTCTGTTCGCAGTAGCTGCAAATGAAGTTTATGTAAATGGCAGAATACTGAGAGAAGTGTCATGTATTTAGATTGGTACAAGGAGTGAATTATGTGTTTCTCTTGCGCAAGGCGTTAACGAAAGAAGGGCGGGTGGAGAAGCATGAAAGTATTCAGTCACCATTCATATTTAGTCCATTCTAAGAGATCATGTAGTGCTTTTCATTTGTACGACGGAAGAATTTGCCATTTGTGTATTAATAGTGAACATGTTGCTCCAGAGCCCTTGCAGAGAATACATTTTAATTCCTTTCGCTGCTAGTGTATATCATTATGTAGATTAAACAGAGAACATTGCAGTTGGCAATAATGTTGCTTTTTGTTTTTAAGTAAAATTTCATGGTTCTAGTGTTTGGAGTTTATAAAGTTACATTAGACTGGGAAGCTTTTTCTGACATTGTTTTGGACCATAAATGAAGGCTGAACTGGTGATGGGGCAACCAGTGAACATTTTCACTGTGCTTTAACAAAAATTGGAGGTAAAATGATTAGTATTTTATATTGAGATAGTAGGAACTGCCGATGCTAAAGAATCTGAGATAATAAGGTATAGAGCTGGATGAACACAGCAGGCCAAGCAGCATCAGAGGAGCAGGAAAGCTGGCGT
>NW_025967361.1:21246-25000 GCF_021869965.1 Rhincodon typus
ACGCCAGCTTTCCTGCTCCTCTGATGCTGCTTGGCCTGCTGTGTTCAACAAACTCTACACCTTGTTATCTAGTATTTTGTTTTTGTTTGTTTTGTTTGTTTGTTTAAGGATATATTCGAAGGTATGGGTCACCTTTCATGCACCTTGGGCTGCTGTCAATACTTCAACTTTTTGAAGTGTAATCACAGTGTAACACAGATAAAGGCTGAGATTTTGTCAACAGCATGCTGTTTCTGAAGTTGTAACTGGAACTTGCATGCACTCTATTCCTATGTCATTCCCTTGTGATTACAAATTAAAATTTAAGTGCCAGTAACCTGCATGGAAAATGCATTCAATTCAATCGTGAAACCTCCCATTAGTTGATTCTACGGATTGGAAAGGAATGTAGACAGGCTAAACAAAATTCTGAGAATTAAGTTCAAATTTCAAGGGTGAGTTAAATTGTCTCATGTTCGTTTTTGATTTTTAGCAGTGATGCACTGTTGCCTGTGAAGCGATGGCCATTCTTTAATTTGATAATTGATCCATGTATCAATCCAAATATGAAATTTCACGTTCAGTATCCTTCCATTTACTTAAATATCATTTGTAGCTACTGCAAACAGAATTAAATGTGAATTGAAAAATGTAATGAATCTAGGTCTTTGTTCTTTTAAGCTTTCTTGGTTTTCTACCAGTTTTCCCACCCAAGGAGAGATGGATGCTTTTAGTTGACTGTGTTTTTGTTTGTCTGTCTGCTGCTTTAGCACTGGCAGATTTTAATACTGCATTGCAACCAACCCAAGGGGCTGTTGTGAGGCAGAATTTCCATATCGCGAAAGATTTTGTGTTGTCAATCTCTCAAATTCCCCCTTTCACTGCTTCAAAAAGCAACATTGCATGATACATTCAAAAATATACAGCACTTGATTTTCAAATTGCAAAACATGCCTGGTATTTCAGCTAGATAGCAACCTAACTTCAATGTCAGTTTATAAACCCAAAAAAAGAATATATGGACTCATAGCGTCCAATATTGTACTCTCCACTCTGTGGGACATGGTTGAATTTGCAGGCTTTGCTGGTTCTCCCTTCTATACGTTATCATGAGCATTGTTCATTACATTCTCGGCAGAGCAATCAAAGTGTAGGTGAATCCAAAGCCCTGCAAGGACTCTGACAACTAACATGCTGAGATGGGCTCTCGTTTGGAATGTACTGACACAGCCCTTTTAGACCTCTCATTTTCTTACTGTGATTTTGTCTTAACCACTGCTATCACCACACTCAGGACATCTGGCCCTTTGAACTTCACTCCTCCATGCACTGATACCACGATCCCCTTGATTCTGATTCATATTTGCCATTCCCAAATCCCTGTACAAGCGACCATTTTTCGGCTTTTTTCCCTTGTTCCATGGATTATTCAAAATTTTGTCATGGAGAATGCATCAGTCAACAATTATTCTCGACTTGCATATATTCACAGGTACAGCCCTATCCTATAAACAGCACAGATGTGTCCGGGCATTGTGCCTTTTGTAACTAAAAAGCTTTGGGATAAAGTTTCTCTGGGACATTTCCCATGGCAATGGTTTGATCAATCAGCGTTTACTTGCCAAATTTGGATTTAAACGAAAGCTTTGGAAAATCTGTCTGGTGCATTCTCCATGGTAACATCTCTGCATGAAAACATTGTCCTCACTTGGCAATCAATTAACACCTTTCTGTCATGCAGAATAAATTGTTCTCTTTGAACTTTGGTATTCTGGTAATTCTGTCCTGATTAGTGGCAAACAAAAAGCATAATGACATGTCCTTTCAGAAGAACGATAATCTAGTTGCTTGATATTACATAACTTGCCCCTCACTTCCTCATGTTAATTTCTTACCTCATGTCCTAAATTTCTGTCTATCCAATTTACGATGAACTGTTCCGAGTTATTTTTGTTTAAATGTTGACCCTGCCTCAAAATGAGGTAACTGTAAGCTATTTGAATTGGTGACATCTGCTAAAATTGTCAGAGGGAGGAAGACCATTAAATATGTAGTAATTTCCTTACTTGCACTTAGTGAACAAGTCTATGCATCAAATGTTATTAGTTGATAGAATCAGTAAAATTGAGGTCACAAACTACAATCCCTGCAACACAGCATTAGCTGGGTTTGATTAATTATTTTGATAGTATAGCCAATGTCTGAGAATGCCAGTCAGGAAGTTTGATTGTATGCCAGCTCTCAAAAACAAGTTGGTTGGGTATATTAGAAGTCTAGTTACTTCACCTAATTCTTGATGAGCTTGCAGCTTTTTCACAGATTCCAGAAGGTTATAAAACACTTTATTTTCCTGAGTTGGCTTAAAGGTGTTAATTCTGTCATTCCTCTGGGAAGATTCTACTCATCTCTGGGGACTTAGGTGCAATGAGTCTCCATCTGTTGTCTTAGTAATTCTTCCTTTACAGTTGCTTGGTTGTATCAAACCTGAAAAGTGCCACATTTTTCTCAACATTTCATCTTTTGCTGATTGATACAAGGATAGCAATGTGAAATTTCAAATTATTACAAATATTTATACTATAGAAGGTACATTAAAAAGTGACATTACACGTTTCTGTTCGTGGGGGCCTATTCTTTGCGAACAAAACAAATATGTTCACGTTGTGTGCATTTTTTTTGACTCGTGGGAGCTGGGAGAGGAAATGCCACTCCATGGAAATGCTTTGGCCAGACTTGTCAACTAATCAGCACCCTTTTCTTGTATAGCAAAGTTGTTGAATTGTTTGAAACGTGCCATTCTTGCACTTGTCCTGATGTGTGAGACACAAAATGCTTTAGCAATGTGTTTCCCTCTTCATCAATTATTCTATTACTGTCATGTTCAGATAACTGACTATATTTTCTTAGAACTAAACTTGCCTCTGTTTTGAGGAATTTATCTCTTCAGAGAATACAATAAATTTGCTTTATATATATATATTCTTGTAGTGCTCTTAAACTTGTGTTCTCTCTCCTTTTGTTGTCATGAAAGTCCTCTTTTGATTCCAAAAGTAAAACTCCAATGATACCTTTTTAAGAAAAACATGTTTTTACTCGCTGTTGAAAGGATTTCATTGTTGAGTGACAAGATCTTCAAGATGCACATGTCTAGCTTGTGCAATCAAGTTTTCAATTCCTTCAGAAATGTCATTTACCTTCAATGCAAAACCTTTTTAAATTTTGACTGTATATGGAAGTGAAAAAACGTAGATGGGCGCAGTTTGTTTTTGTCAATTCATGGGATATGGGGGTTGCTGGCTAGGCTAGCATTTTATTGCCCAGGGGTAATTAACAGTCAGCCATATTACTGTGGGTCCGGTGTCGCATGCAGTCCAGACCAGGTAAGGATAGCAGCTTCCTTCCCTAAAGGACATTAGTGAACAAAATGGATTTTTCCAACAATCAGAAATGGATTCATGACTATCATTAGACTCTTAATTCCAGATTTTTATTGAATTCAGATTCCACCATCTGCCATGGTGGCATTCAAACTTGGATCCCCAGAAAATTACCTGGGCCTCTGGATTAACAGACCAGCAATAGTATCACTGGGCCATCGCCTTCCTGGTCTAGCTGTGACTACAAGACAAGTTTAAGGATATGATTACATCAAAGAATTTGGCTTGCAATTGTGTCAAAAAGAATAATAAGCTTGGGAGTTGGGAACATTGGTCCTCATTTGCCGAATTCTACAATCAACAATTAAGAAAAGTGAATAAAAGTAGAATATGAGGAG